>NC_071107.1:77500-215000 GCF_024256425.1 Clarias gariepinus
CCGTTGACTCCGTGTGATCACGTGACGCTCGGTGTAGTAAACTCCGAGTCGTTCAGTTGTTTCACTGCAGCCAAGAGTCTCATCACTGTACTGCTCTCCTAGTTTTCTGTAAATGTCAATCGCCTTCAAGACTTCATCATGAGTCCTGGTTTGACTCGAATGCCCCTAGTGGCATCAGAACCTGAATATTCTGGTGTTGCAGTGATGTTGTGCTTGAGGAGATCCATTAGCTTTGCCTGGTCGTGTTCTCTCTGGCCCCGTCTCCTTAAACACCACCTCAGGAGCCACAGACACGGACTGTTACTTACCATCTCATCTGCGGTTTGTGGCTCTGAGAACAAGTTGCTGCAGTAGTTTCCTTTTTTTCTGACAATCATACATAAACCTGCACTTCCAGCTCCAGGCTTGTGTAGAGATGTGAGTAAACATATCAGGAGTGATGTACTGAGGAGGAGAAAAGCGCTGGAACTGATGGCTGGTGCAGAGTTAATTTGTCGGGGCTGTAGCTCGGTTCAGCAGCAGTGACTGAAGACCTTTATGGTTACATTTATTCATTTGGCAGATGCTGCTGCGCAAATCCACTTATCAGGAAGCAGAATCTAGTCTAAGCCCCGGGTTTTTAAAGGAACGCTTCAGCATTTTCCAGCGTAATCTCCGTGTACAGCATCTATAGTACCTGCATTTACCTATAGCGATCATTTGACCTGCTTTCTGTACAAAGAAAAAAAACTGATTTATCTACACTGGACGTCTAAGGGCAAGTGATGCTGCTGGTAATTAAGTAATTAGTAGGTTAGTAATTAGTAGGTTAGTAATTAGTAGTATAAGTAATTTCCCACTGCAAAAGCAGTCAAAAGTTTGGAAACATTCCTTTTGTTAAAGGTTAAATGCTTTCGGCAATTATTACAGCGGGGACTCAGTGTGTTGAGGCTCTGAGTTACTGATCAGAAAGTCGGCGGGTCGAGTCCCAGCTCCACCAGACTGCTATTGTTGGGTCCTTGAGCAAGACCCTTAACCATGTCTGCTCCAGGGGGCGCTGTATCATGGCTCACCCTGTGTTCTAACTCCAAACCTGGGATATGTGAAAAAGGGGTTTGACTGTGCAGTTGTGTGTGTGTGTGTGTGTGTGTGTGTGTGTGTGTGTGTGTGTGTGTGTGTGTGTGTGTAAAAGAGGGAAGAAAATGATTCTCTTTTTCATTTTTTTAAAGAAATGGGCCTCCGAGTTTCTGGCGTCATGTAGTTCAAAGGAAACACGTGTTAGTCTTCGACCCTCCCGACTTGAGTGGTAGTAATAACCTTAATGTGGAGCCCCCTAGTGACTGGGAGGAATTGAACACGACTACATTAAGGTGAAAATCTGGGAAAAATCCCAGAAATAAAATAGGAACTGAAGCGCCATGAGAAGATGATATATATATATTCATGCATGTATTATATTATAGTCATAACAGTCTCTATTGTTAATCATGAGCTTCTATTAATGTTCATGTTAAACATCAAAGTGTAATCTCTGTGACACCTGTAGTGCGATTGTCCCTCCCATATTGGATGGTTTGATCTTTATACACGCTGCTGATCCTCTGGGATTTTCATGTGCTTTAGAGAGTGAAAGCATCTGATAAAAACAAACAAAACATATTCAGGTAACATCCAGAAATCCAGTGCTGTTGCGAGAGGTGAGAGGAGACGGCCAGACGGATTTGAGGTGACGGGAAAGCTGCGTTAGCTTAAATAACCTAACCAGTGTACTCTGAGCGTGCATCATCATGCGGGCAGGTGAGACGAGTCTGCTACAACAGTGCCCGCTCTCGTCCCTAACTCTCCATAAACACTTGTTTTTAATGCCATTCTCTCTATTTTTTTAAACCCTGGAGATTATCCAGTTTATCCAGCACTCATTTTACTGCGGCTGAGAGTCTCATCTCCGGACTGCGCTCGAAGTCTTCTGCGATGTAAATCTCTTTTACAAACTCACGTCCTGGTTTGGGTTAAACGTCTACGCCCCACGTGCTATCTGCTGTATCGAATTTAAACCCCCCCCCCCCCATCCCCAACTATGAAAATGTAAATGTTAGTCATTTTTAGACTCATTCAAAAAATTTGAATAAATACGTTCTTAAACAAGCCAATTAGATTTTCCCCCAATTGTGACCTCAGCAGAAGTTTTATTACAGCCGGAGCATTATATCACACACTTCGTTGGAGCTCTGTGTCCCGTGTTAACTTGATAATAAAATAATAATATATGGAACGGGACGCTTAAGCTAACCAGAATGAGATAAAAAAAAAATAAAAAATTATTAATGCTTACTTTGCAGTGACTCTCTACAAATATAAAATGAAATAAAATTCAACATTTAGATTTTCTCGAAATGTTTTTTAAAAGAAAACTGTTTATTGGGGACGTATTAATCACTTCAGTGGAAACTGCAGCGGTGACGGATTGAATTGGTCTGGGATGTGGGTACGTGGGCTCCGATTTCGCATTTAGATTTCGGCGTTCCATTCCTCAGTGAGAATTAACTCCAAAATAAACTCCATAATAAGGTCATACCAAATTGGATTAGATTCCCAAATTGAATTTAGTTTTGATGCCAAAAACAAACTTTTTTTTTTTTTTTTTTTTTTTCTTTTCTCCAGAGTCATTTCTGCATAATTTTTGTTCTGGATTTTGGCTAATTGTTCTGTCGCAGCTTGTGTTCACGCTCTAAATGTAGACGTCTGGCTGACTGGATGAGGTTCTTATCATAACATTGTGTTTCTATCTATGCTGCTTGCAGTGAGAACAACAATAAAAACTATTCTAAGATCCTCATTAAGAGCCACATTGTTCTTTTTTTGGTCAGATCAGATTTGCATGTCATCACCGTTTACATTCGTAGTTACAAGTGATCTGGCTCTAATGTGGACGCACCTGTCCTCTGAAATGGCACGTGTGCATATCGAGGCGTCTTCGCTTACGCTATCTGGGTTAAAACTCTTAGTATTTGTGCGAGCGCTCATTCATGTCAAACAATGGATGCGATTTTGGCCAAAAAAATAAAAAATCTCCTTGGGACTTTGGGAGGATAGGGTAGGGTTATCTGTATTTGTTAAGGTCCAGACGAAAGGGGAAACCTAGACGAGTCTGACCAAGTAACAGATACATACCCGATTTAGGAACACGTACAAAAGTGACTCAGATGGAATTTGTAAAACATCAGTATTTGTGTATTTATACAGCCTTGAAAAAAAAAAACAGATCTGTGTCACAATAGAGTAATAAATTGGAATCGAGTGACTTCAGGTTGGTAATGTGAACCTAGCCTAAACCATGATGCCACCATCACCATGCTTCATCACAGAAATGGGGTTTGGTTGTATTTGTTTTGCATTTTTGCTTTCTTTTTAAATATTTTTTTTCTCCAAAACATGATACTTGATATTTTACAGAATTGAGTTCTCTCTGGACTGATCTGTGATAAACTCCTGACAATATTGAGGTTTGTACAGGTTCCCCAGTTTCACACAATGAGCTCTGTAACCTTGCTCACTGTTCTAGCTCGACTCACACACTTCTCCGACGATCTTGCCTGATCTGATCTTGGTGGTGTCTCGGTTACTTTATTCCCATCAATTTCTAAGAAGGTTTTGCAGATGTTTTATTAAACCTTCTCCTACTTATTTCCCCTATAGCTTTAAGGGCAGTACTTTGGTCGTCATGGCAGCAGGACTGATCTGATCTGATCTGACATTTTAGCTGTGAGACCTTTTTAAAATGAGATATATTCATTATGCAAGAATACAATAGAAAACAAGTGGATTTAAAAATGGCACAGGTGAACCATCGATGCTTATATTGGCCAGGGTAGAAAGACAAAGAAATGTTTTTAACTGCTATAAGGGGGGCGTTCAAGTCAGACCGGGACTTGGGATGGCGTTTCTGCTGAATAAAGATGTACTGAGAGAACTCTCTCCCTTGATGGTGTCCAAGCTCTAGTGAGACACTGGGATAAGTGCATTAGTGTATCAGGGGATTATATAGAGACATAAAGGGAGTGTTCACTCTCAGGACTGTGTTGGTCACCTGAGGTGGTTTAGACTCCGAAGCTTTACAGCAGAATATTAATTATCAGAGCGTTTTTGGTTTAGCAAAGATTTTTATGCACTGGTATTAAAAGTGGAATATTTGGTCTTGATAAAACCCGGTGCTGAAAACAATAATGCAACTGAATGAACCAAAGTTGCATCACTTGTTTACCTGTTTAATTTCTCAACATTCAAATTTATGTCATTTATTATCTTCTCATCTGCGAATAACTGATGCATGGTGATGTATAATCGCTGCTTAATGCAGGCCTCATTGCAAAGCTTTTCTTTCCCTTTGGCACCAACAGAACTTTTAAATTATATTGAATTTATTCAGTTTGAGTGAAAACGTCCAAATAAAATAAACATTTATTAGTTTCCTTGGGGATGCTTATTTTGGGACAACAAATTAAATTAGCCCTTTTTTTTTCCTTTTTAAATACCAAAAAGCATAACAACATTTCCCTGATCTTTTAGCGAGATAGCCTGTCTTTATTAGATTATAATCATTTTATTATTTTATTTTATTTTATTTCGTTTCGCTGAGCATCCTGACTGGGATCCACTTAAGAGATGTATTTAAAAATCAATACAGTGTTGATCTTTTGTTCTCTGTGGTCTGTGTGAAGATCAGATAATTACGTATCGTAAAGCAGCGTGATCGAAGAGTTTCTTTTGTTCTCTTACACGAGCTGCTATTATAAGAGTCGATCTGATGCACGCTGTGCTTTACTTTTCCATTAATAGATGTTTTCTTCAGTCTCCTTTTTTCCTGGATGAATCAGGACTGTAAGAGGCGGCTCACTCCAAAAAAATGGAGCTGTTTAGAACCACGACTAAATATCTTCAAGATATGAAGTGTATTAGCAGGCTGTCAGATGTGAAAAATAATGTATTAAAAGATGCTCAGCTTCAAAGACTTGAGATGAAGTGGTATTGATTCATCGATCACGAGGTCATGTGACTCCAAAATGAGGATGATTTCTGATTTAACCCAAAGGGAGAAGGATCATCGAGTAGAACCATCTATGGACCAGTTTTTGTGACTGTGAGCGGTACAGATCGGGTCCGTATATAAACTGGTAGGTGTTATGTAGCCCTTATGTAAGTGTTATACAGTTTGTAGGATGCTTAGGAAGAGTTTATGCAGGCTGTATATACAGTGTCCTTACAGGAAGGGTCACGTTTGATGCTCAGGATATAAATGTTTGATAGACATATTGATGGTCATATGGTTTTATGTAGGCCTATGAACACTGGATATATGTAAAGTGTTATCCAGGTTTTGGCTGATGATCACCAAGGGCTTATGTAGGCATTATGTAGCCTTTTACTGGATATTTTTTCTTATTTCGTGTCTCATAGTTGAGGTATACCTATGATGAAAATTACAGGCCTCTCTCATCACTCTCAAATGGGAGAACTTGCACAATTGGTGGCTGATTAATTGGTGCCCCACTGTATGTAGCAATACACTTAAGTGTTATATAGATTTAGCCAGACGGACAGAAAGTGTTTATGTATGCGTTGCGTAGCCCTGCTCTTACTGTAGGTAAAGTGTTCTGCAGTTGGTCAGATGGTTACTGTATGTAGTCCTACTGTAAGTCCACTGTTCATTAATGTTTTAAACCTGTGTCAGGGAACTGCAGAATGCTGAGTCAGGGAACGCAACAATAAGGTGATCTGATTGTAATGAGTGTGTGCCCTCATTACGTCGGGTCCTCCTCTGAGATCACTCATTGTTTCTGCAGTGGAGAAGAAAACAGTTAAGGCTTGTTCATCTTTTCACCCTGTAGATCCTCAGTGGCTCGTACTCAGCCTCCTTTAACCGGATTTTAAACCAGTTTGCCGCTAATATGCACAGAGTCCTCGGTTGTCATGCTCTGTTACACTGTCGCCATCGAGGACTCACAACTCCGTGCTCAAACTGCTAACGGACCAATGAGTGCACTTCACTAGTATACACTCCACCCCAAGTGTGTGGAATTATGGTTCGAGTTAGTCCTGGGCTTAAACGTCTGTAGATCCGTGTGTCTGTAAATCTCTCTCTCGGCCTCGGCATTGATTGTTGGCCGAACTCTTCATCATTTCATTTGTCTAGTAAATGTATAAAATATGTGCTTCCCACTTTATGGGATGTACACCACCAGTCAAAAGTTTGTACACCCCTTCTAACTCCATGGTCGTTTTTGATTTTTATTTCTAAAACAATACTGAAGGCGTTTATTATCCAAAACACACAATAATCTCCTCTGAACAGTTGATATTGAGATGTATATCTGCTCCTTCTGCTCTGTAAAGCTTCATAACGGCTCTAATCTGAGCTGCTGGTTGTTAATTGGTGATTTCTGAGGCTGGTGACTCTAAATGAACTTCTCCTCTGCAGCAGAGCTCAGTTTTGGTCTTCATGAGAGACAGTTTCATCATGGAGCTCGATGGGTTTTACTAACACACTCGACTCGATACTGTTCCTGTAGGAACTGATCCAGAACAGCGACCTTCATGTATTAAAATAACAATGGACTGTTTATGGTGTTGTTAATTAATTATCTAATGTATCCTATTAATATATATATAATAAAATATAATTTTTCGTAGTTTTGAACAAAAAAGATCTCAGTATTTTCAACAGTACAACAGTAATGTTCTAAAATGTAGAAAATAAATCCAAACTTGTGTCCAATCTTTTGGTATACAATTCAGATTTCATTGTTTAAGGTTGACTTCATATGATTGCAGCACAAACTTTGTTGTTACTGACTGGACACTTCACAAAAAATAGTCAATTTCACATGAATTTAGCATCCAAACAGCTGGATGTTCTAAACTAAATTTTAAGAAATATTTTAAAATTTATTTCTTTTATAGTTTTTTTTTTAATGTAATTATAAATAAATGTTTATTTTTACGTTATCGCTTTGTTTTGCATGGATACCAGTTCAATCACGCTAACTTTATTAATTAACTTTTAAATCCACACCAGTGTAGATGGTGTTTATGGTCATCGCATCTAACCCTCTGTGCTTGAGGAGTTTCAGTTCCATCTCACACATACAGTAACACTCACTTTGAATAAGTTTATAGAAGTCTTAAAGGTCTCCAAAATTAATTTCCACCTGAAATACACCTCAGTGTCTGTGGCTTTACATTTCCCCGAACACCCCTGTGTGAAGGTGCCTTTTCTTAACCAATCAGAGGACAGGAATGGTTGGGGAAAAAATACATGGACATTAAAAGGCATTTAAAATTGTAAAACATTTAAAGTTTCATATTTGAAGTTTTTCCAGCATGCAGCTCTGATGAACAAACAAGCAGGTAAAAAGGTTTGTTGTAGCAATTAATTTAATGTTTATACTGTAAGTGTTTTTATTTACATTGACAACTGTAATGTTTAACAATATAAACAGGTAAGGACGCAGTTTAGCAGTTTAGCAGCTAATTTACCCGTCTTTAGTGCTTACCAGTCGGACCAGAATCACAGCTGTATATTTAAAATTTTATACCGCTAAAAAGGTTGAAGTTCAGGATAACATCACAAACTAACACACAATGGCATGAATAACTTCACCCCAGTTACCTGGTCAGTTCTCACCGTTCCTCTGAATGACCTTCCCGAGAATGGATTCTTCTACAAGCTGTCATTAACAACAATGGCCTCAAAGTGGGATTAAATACAGCAAACGAGCTTAAAGAACAAGTTTATAAACGTAACATTTAAGTCATCAGGATCTGAAGTTAAGTCCCAGACAGCAGGGAGAGGTTTAAACTCAAGCTTTGGTCTTTTCGCACATCCAGCTCAGTGTAGTGAGAGAGCGGGCCGCTGTTCAATCTTTATTTTATTGTCTTGGTGAAAGATCAGTGAAGTGCAGATATGTCTGGGTTATTATTAGGAGAAGGTACAACAGGAATACAAGATTTTTTATATATATATATATATATCGTCTTTTCAATAATAGTATTTATTTTTAATTACATTTACCATTTTCTAAATTGTTTTATTGGGCTGTGTAAGTACTGATGGATGCTTCTTTGGGTTTCTAAACTGTTGGAATCTGAAAGAAAGTGATTTTAAAGGTTGTTGAAGGATTAAACTCCTCTTAACACTATTTTGGGACGAGCACAAAAATGTAAAGACTTTAACCTCTAGACACCCGAAAGTTTAGATCTGAGGCCATGACATGTTCTCTCTACTTCATTCTCTCTCTCTCTCTCTCTCTCTCTCATATATACAGGTGTGTATAATATATATATATATATATATATATATATATATATTTAGCCTTAATAGATCCTGAAATTAGCTTCTTTCTGCTTAACAACAATGATTAAATAATTTATTTACTGTTCTTAGTTATCAGTGCTAATAAAGAGAAACAGTGTGAAGAAAAGACAATGTAGGTGGTTAAAACACTTATTTTTATCTCAGTTTTCCTGGCACAAAGCGGCAATAAGTAACAGTGGGGGGAAAGTGCATGTATTATTGGATTAATTCTTATTGTAAACATTGGGATCACAATATACAAGTCAAAATATCACAATTGTTATCTCCTCATTTATAATACTTTTACATCTATTAATGATTTTTTTTGACAAATTAACCGTTCTCTCCCCGTCCCAGCCCCGCCCCTGAATCACACCAGGCACACGGCCAATCAGAAGTTGTTGTGCGTTTGTGGTTCGTTCATTATTATGCCACAGACGAGACTTATTTAAGTACTTATTAACTGCCTCTTCTCATATCCTAAGAGGCTCTAAATTATCGCTTGATTAACGACGCTTGCGGTCGGATCGTAACCCAGAGCTGCCTGTAGACGACTCATAAACAAGTCAAGTGCACTTTACTGACATCTTCTCCATAAAGCCTGTATATATTGGAATGAAATATAGTTTCTCCAGGACTGTAAACACAACATAGTAGCAGATAATAAATGAGCAGAAGAGTGCTAACTAGGCAAGACAAAGGGAACAAGCTTTTAATGGATTATATGGTCAGGCTGAAAAAGAGCTGGAGTTTTGAGAATGACACAAATATTAGTTTTCACAAAGTTTGCTGCTAAACTGCTTTTAGATCTTTGTTTCAGTTGTTTCTGTGATGTACTGAAATATAATTACAAGCACTTCATACGTTTCAAAGGCTTTTATCGACAGTCACATGACATTTATGTAAAGAGTCAGTATTTGCAGTGTTGGCGCTTCTTTTTCAGGACCTCTGCAGTTCGACTGGACTCTCAATCAACTTCTGGGCCAAATCCTGACTGATAGCAACCCATTCTTTATAATCACTTCTTGGAGTTTGTCAGAATTTGTTAATTTTCATGGCAAAGAAGGACTTAGCAATTCATCTGATCACTCTTCATAACATTCTGGAGTAGATGCAAAATGCTATTATAAAAACTTAAGCAGCAACTTTTCCAATTTCCAATATTTTTGCAATTCTTAAAACGTTTGGCCACGACTGTACACATGTGTAGGTCACTGAGTCATATGATTTATTTAAAGAAAAATATATCTGCATACTGTGCCTTATCAAAAAAATACAAATAATCAAACGTAAAAAAAAAACTGATTACAGACCATGTGATACACTTTAATTTGTAAATGATGTGTGTGTGTGTGTGTGTGTGTTTGGTGTTTTATGAAAAGCAGGTGGCTCTACACGCATGCGGTGTGGCGACAGACATGGTTCTAGATCGCTGCGTTCAGGCCAAAGCCGGATTCGTGATCAGTCCATGTTGTTATGGCTTCATCCAGAATACGCTCAAGTTCAGCTTCCCTAGGAGGTGAGTGTGTGTGTGTGTGTGTGTGTGTGTGTGTGTGTGTGTGTGTGTGTGTGTGTGTATATACACACTGTTTTCGTTTCCATAGACGTCTTGTCTTTTCCGTCCCTCCAGCGCTGAAGGACGTCAGGCCGTTTAGAGGTAATCCTGTAAATCAGTGTAACAGAGGGGTTTTCTTCAGGGCCCGCTCCGATCGCTATGTGACGAGTTGTTTTGTGGTCATGCCCGAGCTGTTGCCATGACAGCATCGTGTTGATCCGGGTTTCTGGCAGCAGCATTTGTGTAACATGACGACTGACGTGCGTGGTGCCAGATCTGTTATTTTACAGTAAGCCTGTCGGGCAGTCTGTGTGGTTTGGGGTGTTTCCTCTTCACACTAATGCACGGGGCTGAAAAGAGCAACATGTCAAGCGCTTCTGTACTGTTGAGTGACAGCTCCAGGATATCTCCGTCCTGAATGTTAGAGAAGACAAAAGAGGATAAAAAACGATTGCTTATACTGAAAGAGGGCTAACAGAAGATTGATGCATCGATAACTGGCTCGTTAATCCTGCGAGCAAATTTGGCTTGGAATACGCTTAAAACCACGAGGACATACAGTACTGCAGGACAGGGCGGGGACGGGAACCAGAGTATTATGGTCTGGATACATACAGTACAGTTTCTTCTATACAAGGGTCTGGAGAAGCAACTAACATAATTGGATGGTGACAACAAATACCGTTCATCACATGGGTAACCATTAGAGATTAGGTTGTGGCCGGAGGACACACTGATCAGTGACTGATGACCGGGCCCAAGGACGGTAGCTAGGCTTTAGCGTGATGAGACGCCTTTAGCGAAATCATTTATAAAAATGCTGGTAATTTTTATCTGTGACGGTGAGTTTTATCTACTACAGATAATTCTAACAAGTGGTTTTCTTACAGCCGCACGGTGTCCCATCCTGTCTTACTGTGTGTGTCCTTATAAAAGTCCTTACTTTAAGACGTAGCTTCACCAACCAAAAGTTGACAATTCAGCACCATCATTTCAGGTTTTTAAAATGCTTTGAATATTTCTTTTGGCGAGTTCTTAACCCAAATGCAGTAAATTCCTCAGTTGTTTCCTTTTTATTACACAAGCCAATACTTCGGCCATTCTTAAATGCCGACTTATGATAATATATTTTTTTCTTTGGTCTCTCCATCCATCACATCGGGCAATGGGTATTCCCCTACAGGAGACATATATTTCTGATTTCTACGGCAGTTACTTACTTAAGGGGTTAGGTTGCCAGCTCAATGCTCGATTGACATTCACACAGACACACACACACACACTACGGGCAATTTAGGAACCCTCGTAAACCTAATCTGTATGTCTTTGGACTGTGGGAGGAAACCGGAGTACCTGGAGGAAACCCACCAAGCACGGGGAGAACATGCAAACTCCATGCACACACACACCCCAAGGCCCGGATCGAACCCCGACCCTGGAGGTCCAAGGCTACAGTGCAGACCTCTTAGCCACCATGCCACCCATGATAATAATAATAATAATAATAATAATACAGTATTCTTTTTATTGAGTTATCAATTGTTCTTTTACTCTGACCTGGAGTGGAAGCTATTTTGTACTTCCCCCTTTTGCACTGCTCCAAAGAACCCTTACGGATATCCCTAAAGAGACGAACCAAGGCTTAGGGTTTTTCTCTAGAGTGTTTAATGTTTATCATGACTTCTGTGTGAAGTACTGCAGATTAAATGTATTTGTCTTAGATGTTAAATGAGTGGGAGTGAACGATCAACACGGGGCAATTGAGGGTTAAAGGTGAAGCGGTTTGGATCACTGGGAGCTCGGGAGCAGCATGTGTAGATCCAAACCCACACGAATGCCTCAAGATCTTCGCAGGGTTGGCCTCTGTCTACTGAAGCTGGCACAATCTCCAGGTTCCTCAGGATGGGTAGAGAAAAGAAAAACAGGTGGAATAAAAGAATTAGCGTAAATGCCGTTCAGGATATTAGCAGCACTACAGTAGATAGGAGTGTGAATTTAGATGTAGTGCAGTACGAGGTTGTGTGATGAATCATGTGTATGCCAGATTAAAGAGGTGTGTCTTGATTCTCTTTTTAAACTGGTAGACTGTGTCTGAGTCCCGAACACTGTCTGGAAGGCTGTTCCAAAGCTTAGGAGCTAAATATGAGAACACTCTGCTCCCTTTTGTAGATTTAGATATTCTGGGAACTACCAGAAGTCCAGAGTTTTGCGATCTTAATATATATTTATATCAAGTAAATTCGCTAAATTGGCTTAAATTCAGTTTTGGGTTGGTTGATAAAACATAGTTTATAATTTTGGACTAGCACCAGGATTTAATTTAGAAATCCTAAAAGTCGATGTCAGCTGCAGTTCAGTACTCGTCTTTCACTTTTTCTTTTTAAACATTTTAATTCACACCTCAGTTTTTAGACGTGTCACTAATCCTCTTTTCCTCCCCTCTTCACAGTAAAAGATTTGCAGACACGTTGACGTATAAGGTAAGTGTGAAGGTGTTAGACATTCCTCTCACTGCCTGCTCCTTCACACACACACACACACACACACACACACACACACACACACACACACCCCAGACTTATTATTCCGCATGTAAAAGTCAGAATCTTATTTCAGAGTGAATAAGACACTCCAATCCCTACACATGGTACCAGATCTGTGCTGGATAAACTGAGTGTCTTGCGAGATTAGTGTCCTCATGCTGTGGGTTTAGAACAGCTCATTGCAGCTTCAATAAACTCTTTTATAGCTACCAGTTTATTAGTCTTGTTTATGGATTCCATTTTGTTTGCGGTAGACGACTGTTCAAACAGCGCAGCTGCATTCCTCACACTGTGGGTTTTTCCTGGAGTGTTCCTCTGCCACATCAAGTGGTTGTAATTTTTTCCACTTTTCTTTCTTAAACTGGGCTTAGGAGTGATGGATTGAACATAATCAGAAGGATCTAGTGTGATTGCTTCAGCTCTGCCATCGTACAATGTCCCAAGAGAGACAGATAAGTTACCTTTGAAAATAAATGTCGAGCTAAAATGGTGGTTTTAACACTGATCTTCCTCTACTTCCTTTCCTGGTTAATGACCGTTAGGTCTGACCCTGATCTTGAAGATCTACCACCATGGACAGGTTAGGTAGGTGGACCCATTCGTTTAGAGATATGCCACCCTGCAGAGTTTAGATGTGTTGGGTCACCTGTTCGAATACTTTATGACCATACATTGGACAGTTCCTACCTTGAACTTGTACACTTTGTAGGTTTTATGTCTTACCTTTCTCCTGGTTATGCATCATGCCACTGAGTTTCAGTAAAGTCTATTTTTTTGGAGAGCAACAAGGTCTGGCACTTAATTAAGTGCTTACTTTTACAGATTTAGAACCATGATACATTTAGACCCTGCCCTGTTTATGGAGATGTATGTACTGTATATCACCCTGTGGTACTTCATTTTCTTCAAAATTGTATTGAAGTGGTTACAACCAGCCCAGGGCTTAAAGATCTCACGGAATTTAGGTTCATCCCATTTTTACCACCTGGGTCCACCCATAATTATTTACAGCTACCACCCTGCAGGGTTTAGGTTCTACACTCCTTTTAGACAAATAAAACTCCAAAACAACCAGCATAACATTATTCTTACCTTGCTTTTAAACATTTAATACAGCGGAACGTCGGCATACAGATTAAAGGAGAGTTCTTAAGGTGAAATTTTGTATTGTGAAACACATTTTCCCATAGAAAATAATGTAAATGCAGATAATCTGTTCTAGGCACCCAAAAATATTACCAATATTAATTAAGTAATATAACACTATAATCATATTTTTGCATATAAAACAATTAAAATACTTATAAAAAACAAATAAAAAACATGTAAAATATGAAATAAATAGATATTAAACCTCACTTAACCTTAATTTATGATTTCTCTGGGCACCGGTTGCTTTAAAAACCAAACTGAAAGCGGCTCCCTTTTCTTCTTGATAACATTCTTGAGACCCATAGTGCCGTGTTATTTTTATTTTTATTTTTTTCGCTTGGATTTCCATTGATGCAAACAAATTTTGATCGGCTACCGGATGTACTCGGGGCTTAGCATTTGGTTTGGCTCGGTTTGGATGCTAATATGACAAAAAATGCTTTGTATGCAGAGGCAATTTTTTGGCAAAATTTCAGTTTTATTCAAATCCTGAAAACTTCTACTGTTTTCCTCGCCAATATTTACTCACCAGCGGTTTAGATTGTATCTTCCTCCAGGGGATAAGTTTAGGTCCAACCTGTTTTTCGGGAAAAAAAATGCTAGTCAAACTCTGTTTCTTTTACTTCTTTCTACTGTATATATCAGACTCATAACTGTAGTGTACATCACGTATGATGAGTAGTGCAGATAACAGTAATGTACACTAGGGTGTCCATATATCTACTGTTCATTTTATATCATCTCAAACCTGCATCCTTGATGTCATAGGTTTTAGTTTCAGCCTGACTGCTGGATATCTGGCATTCCTAAGAGTCAAGTTTCATAAAAATCTTTTCTCTGCTTTATTTTTTTATTTCTTTTTTTACTCTTTTTTTTTTTTTTTTGAAGGTCTGGATTGTTACACTATATAGATGCGAATCTTAATATAGAGGGTTTTTTTTTCTTTTTTCATTTTTTAATAATAACTGCAGTATGTTCGAGAGCTGTACTTTGTACAGTGTAAAATAAATTTTGAGCAATTCCACACTCAGAGCTTCTGGAGCCGTTTGAATCTTAAGGAAAAGGAAATGTCCAGCGTTTCTTATGGCTATGGACACCATCAGGACCTAAGATTAGCAGTAGCTCAGCTTGACTAGGCAATTACACTCCGTGTTCTAGAATTCCCAACAATGCGTACGAACTAAATGAATTCTCAAGTCCCGGAGATCTTGGGGTGAATGATTATAATATTTGATTTCACTTCATCGGGGCACTAAAGGCTTTTTCATTATGTCAAACTTAAAAGCCTTTACTCTCCACTCAAAGTGAAATTAGGATCGAATTTGTCTGCAGTGCATCGATGGAACACAATGTTCTGCTGCCCACTCTCGGCTCATTATGATGTTAAAAGCAGTTGTGAGGAGTGGCGTATTAATGTAATGTGAAGCACATGGTATTCAGTGTTACACTGGCCTGCGAGTTGGATTGACTGTAATTTGGCTGCATGTTCATTCCTGGCCACTAGGAATGAAGGATAACTACTAACACCACCCCACATCATTTTTCACCAAATAGTCTTCCAGTTACCTCCTTAACAAACCCACGGCCGTTTAACCATTCCTTATTACTATGAATAGCATTTCTTTAGTTTTACTTTAATGTCAGAATACTCAGAAGTTTTATATAAAACATTATACATAGTACAAGTACGTGAGGCCTCAGTCTCATGACTGACTTCAAATATTTCCACCACATCTAAAACTAACAGGTGTATAAAAGCCTGCAACCTCAATAAATCAATCAATGAGTGAGTCTCATCAAAGACTTCATTTACTTGATGCATAGCACTGACATACAGTAAGATGAAACGAATCAGTTTGTGAAATTTCTGCCCCGCTTAGCTACAACCGCAAGTACTATCATGAAGTGGAAACATCTCGACAGTAGCAACAGCAGTCCAGACACAAAGCGATAAAACAGCAGGTCAATCAAACTCACAGAGCGGAGCCGGCGAAGATTGCCTCTTCTTAGTTTCTTCACTCGCTTTAGACTTCCAAATAACCTCTGGAATCAATACCAGTGCCAACTGTTAATTGGGAGTTCCATGACGTACGTTTCCATGGCTGAGCAGCTGCACATAAAGCCTGGCCAGGGTGGTGTAAAGAATGCTGCCCCTGGAATTGAAAGCAGTGAAAAGCATGTTCTCTAGAGCGATGAATCGTGCTTCACTATCCAGCAGTTTCTGGCAGGTGCCATGGGAACACTACCTACCAGAATGCATAGTGCCGACAGTTTGGTGGAAGTAGGATGGTGTTCTAGAGGGATTCTTTAGGGTTTGGGATCAGTTTCTTAGTTCCAAGGAAGAGTAACAGTCTTGCTGTAGTATACCAAGATATTTTACACAGTTGCAGGCTTTGGGTTTGGGGAACGCCCTTTTCCTGCTGACAGCGACAATGCCAATTCCCTTGTGCACAAATGACAAATCATGCTTTGATGAACTTGCTGTGAAGAAACCCCAGAGACCAAATGGGACAAAATGGCATCCAGGATTTCCCTCTCGATTTAAAGGTGCAGAGACAACACTTTCATTTCACATGTGAGATTAATTTCCTTAGGCGCAGTTATGGTTTTTGGCCACATGATTTAATCAAGTGGATTGGTATGCATTATATTCTGTATTTGTGTCAAAGACGTATAAGACTCACTTTGTCGGACTTAAGAACAAATCCGACTTATGAACGTGCTCCCGGAACAGAACTTGTTTGTAAATCGGGGACTACCTGTACAACAGTAACTATTTACTATCTTTTATTTTTCAAAACCATCTGGATCCGGTTTGACATGGATTCAAAAAGACGTCTGCGATGTTTCTGGTGTCCCTTGCTCAGTCCATGTTTGCTTGAACGCTTCCTGGAGATCATGTACAGAAATTTGCCACAGAAGTGCACATTTCACTTATAAACTCCTTTAGCCTTTTGTTTTTTTCAGAGGTAATCCCTCCCTTCCCCAGCTTCAGAAAGTAAAAGTCCTGCCACATATTTATTCCATCCATTAACTAAATCAGTTGACTGTAATTAGCACAACTCTTCAGCCAGAACTAATTAGTGACATCACCTGCTTTAGTGCACAGGAAGAACTTAAATACATGGCATGTGTTGTTTTATTACTTTTAACCACCATTAGTTACTTGTATTTATGTGTAATAGTTACTGTTTGGGTAGAAGATGCCTTTTTTTTTTTGTTTTGTCGTTAAAATCAGAATAAACAGAATAAACTTCAAAACTTGGCAGCACTTTTGACAGAATGTGCATCATTAAGAGTAGCATTTTTAGATTATTGGAATACATCCCAAAAAAAAAAAAAATCCAATGTTGAAGAATAAAGTACAGAAACATGTCAAAGCAGGAACCGTTTTAATTCTGGCTCAACTTCTCCAAGCCACAGGAAAAGACTTGGATAACTTAAACTGGTAATTATAAAGTCTAGTAAGACTTAAACCCCAGTAAAATGGGCAATAACATAACAGATTCATCTGTTAAGGAATCTGCAGCTGTACCCCTGTGGGGAACAGAACACATGCGCTTTAACTAGAGAAGCGGTCCTGTTCTTACCTACATCATGAATAAAATGTGATGTAATGGCCATTTAGGGTTTTTTTCCTTTACACGTGTTTACAGTATAGCTGCTGTAATGTTCCTTAAAATGATGTCCAACTAAAAGATAAAAGTGTTTTTCCACTTTACATTTTAATTAGTGTTACTTTACTCCTTAATTTAATTTCAAGAAAAAGTTTTGATTTGAGTGACCAAACTCACTACCACTAGCTCTTTCTGTTCAGAGAAAGAAATGGGGTCATGTGATCCATAGGTGTGTCTTTTTGATTGAAGAGGTATGTGACAGGTTTTGTTTTGTCCAGGAGCACATGATCCTCTGCAGGTTCGCGGACCAGACGGCTGTCCAGCTTCCCACTGAGCGCCGCCTAATCGGTGAGTTTCTCTGAGACACGCTTATACTGCGGGTCAAGAGTTTCAGTTATTGTTCACGACAAACATCATTTCACAACTTGACACAAACACAACCATGAACTTTTAAGTTCATACAAATTGGTGGGTTACTTTTATACCTTTTTTATTTGGAAGAGAGAATTAAGAGGAGAGTGACCAGACTGATTCAAGCTGACAGGACACTAAAATCCACTTTTTACAATCGTGATGAGCAGAAAAGCACCTCAGCATGGAGAAGCATGGAGAACCTGTAAGGTGGATGGACAGAAGTCTACATTGGGTGCCCCTCATGTCGGGTTAATAGAAACATTTTAGAAACCCCCCCAAAAAAATAACAAGAAGTGATGTATTTCCCACCCATAGTGAAATATCTCTGATCATAATCCCTGACATGACACTTGAATCAGTGTGTAGATTTAGTCTTTAACCTTCTGCTCTACAGAACTACCTGCTTATGCACATTTCAAACAAACACGATCACGTCTCATCACATTCAGTGGTTTTCTGAAAACGCAGAGTTTCAATCCAATATAAACGCAGAGTTTGTGAATATTGTTGACGCGCAGATGAAGCCAGCAGCACTTAGTCTCCCACTGTGATGGCTCTCCATCACACCGCGCCGCCGCCTCATTGCACTGAAGAGCTCTCGTTCAGATTGGATGATCCGTCACTCCTGCCTCCGATGCTCATCCTTTGCAGCAGCCAGAGTGATGCACTGTCCTCTCCTTTACACACACACACGCACACACACACACACACACAGAGTGTACATACAAATAAAGTCTTCTTTGGTGCCTGTTTCATTTTTATTACAGCATGAAGCTGATCCGCTCTAACATCTCTGTAACTCCTGATGTAACACAGTATTATGTTAGACGGAGTGGGATGGTTAGAGCTGCGATGTACAGCATATGAAGACGTGCTGACGTACAGTTTAGCCATAACTGAATTAAACTCGTCAACAATCAGCTCAAGACTACACAACATGAAACGTAGAAAGTAATTGCATCGGTATTACACATAACATATTGATTATATAAAAAATGCAACGATAGGAACATCAAAATGATAAATAATCATATAAAAATTACTCAACTATCTTATTATAATAATGTTATTATAGTCATTATAATCATGTAACTTAAATCTAATCGATTTATAACAATGTTCACAACTAAACCTAAGGGGCTGCGACTTACACAGTGCTAGTATCGTCTTATTGGTTTGTTTTTGTTGTTGCTTGTTGTTTGTTTATTCATTTATTTGATCTTTTTTTTTAAAAAAAAAACACAAAAAAAGGCTTGTCATGTTGTAGCATCCGTCTAGTTTGTCTTGAGCAACACTCGTTCATTAGACGCATGAGAGTGTGTGAGCTGGAGTCTCGTCCGTGCCGCACGCCGTCTCGTCCTGTGATGGAGGCAGCTGTTTGGAGTAATTCCAGAAAGAGACTCAAATTAGGTCTAAATTAGACCACAACTGTTTTTGTCAGATGCTGAAAAGTAGAACTGCTCCAGATAAAACTTAGAAGAGTAATAACACGCATCGCAATATAGGCTGGATGAAAAGAAGGGAAAAGTGATGAAGCCGAGGAGAACAGTGTGACAAACATGATTAACTGTAGGTGCGTACGAGGCACTCGGCATCTCCCTTCAGACAGAACAAATACGTTCTCACTCGGGTTTTGTCTTCTAGCTTTGAACATAATCCACTTTTATACTTCCAGGACTTTTATATTACTGCATCCCGCAATCTGTGAAGGTGCACTTATGCATCAGACGATGCTTTCAGAGCATCATGAATACAGTAGGTGGAACTGAGCAGAAGAACCTTCTGTGGCTGGTTATTTGTTGGTAGAAACAGGTAGCCTTTAGCGCACGTCTCGAGCCCTTTTCGTGTGTGTGTGTGTGTCACAGAGGGTACGCTGTTGGTCCATAAACCTGTTCCACTGCAGGTTTAATAGAGACTCGTGGAGACGAACCTTACATCCGGTTAATTTCTAAATGTATTTTTTAAATGTTTTTAAATTAAACGAGAGAATTTTAAAAGCTTCAGATCAGGCTTTCATCAGATAAACTGATCCGGTAAAACACGGCAACAGTTAAAGAGCCTTTTTATTATTATTTTTTCCTTTCTTATTTGAGCAAACAGTATGAGATTCTTGTTTTTGTCTGAGCCAAACATTCCTTAAGCCCTAAAGGTTCAGCCACATTGTGCCTTGAGATTCTTTTCTGCTCACTACAGTTGCAGAGAGTCATTATTTACGCTCCTATAGACCTCCTGTCAGCTCAGAGCCGTCTGGCTATTTTTCCTTGTCCTCTCTTATCAAAAAGGCATTTTCACCCACAGAAGTGCCGCCACTGGGTGTTTGCTCTTTCCCACACCCTGTAGTGTAAACTCTGGGGAATGTTGTGTGTGATAATGCTAATCTTTCGAACAAGCGCGTGTACGTGTGTTCTACGTAAACGTAGCTGTACTGTGTTAGTGATTTCCTGCTCGTGGAAAGTTCAAATGCTTATTGGATATAATTTGTACAAACTGATGAAAAAAATTATATAAATTTATATAAACTAGGATTTGGTATCCACTGATGCGGACACCTCTTCAGATAGCGACAGAAAAGGACGTATTTGATACAAGCATTTCCTGTCCGAAAAAAGTCACCATTTCAGAATAGAGAAATTATTAAGAAAACAACTAATGAGATTTGATGTTATTGCAAAAAATATAAAGATTAAAGACTTTGGAGTGATGGAGAAAGGTCATGTGACCTGATGAGACCTGACTGAGTCCCTATTCCAGAGTGATGGGCGTGTCAGGGTGAGAAGGGAAGGACATGAAGCGATGCTCCCATCATGCATAGTGTCCACTGTACAAGCCTCTGGAGACAGTGTTATGATCTGGGGTTGATCAGTTACTCAGGTCTAGATTCAGTAACGTTATGGGGCAATAAAATGAAGTCAGCTGACCACCTGAATGTACTGAACCACCAGGTCATCACATCTACAGTTAGGAGATTCTCTTCCCATATTCCAGGACTCTGGAAGCGTGAGGAATCATCTATAAACTGGCCACCACATTGTGTGTGTAATTAAAGCTCAATGCAATTGAATGAAACGGATATGAGAGTGTGATTTTATTATTTATTTATTTGTTAGTTTGTTTGTTTTTGAACCGGCAGTGTATAAGAAGAATTATCATCATCATCATCATAATCATAATAATAAATGTTAAATAATATTCCTATTAAAAAAGAATGCTTTCAAAAGTAAAGAGAAGTAAATATTTAATAATAATATACATAGGAAATTATTTAGACACCTGATATGAATTATCCTGTTTATACTGTTTGCAAGATTGTTTATTATATGAATGTATTTATTAAATCAGAGAGCTGAGTAATCACTCGTAAGGCTCATATGCTGGTGATGTGTTTAGACTGCGCTGTCATGACCGCTCTCTTTCCCGTGTCCAGGGAAACGCTGCATGGGTTTGGTCGACTTGGACCGCAGTTGGGCTGCTGAGACTCACGGTTACTCGGTGAAGGTGATGACCATGGACCCCGAGAGCTGCTCCCCCAAGAACAACATGCTAGTCGGGGTTCCAGCCTAGCATCTCCATTCAACGAACACGGGGTGTAGACTGGAGCCTTGAGGAACACCTCAGGATTAGATCTTTCAGAAACAAGTGATAGCTCTGTAGATGTCTATAGAATATGAGGCTTCATAGTGAAATTTTAGAAATAAAATGATTTATTTTTGTTTGTTTTTTTAAATGATGCAGGAATAGATTTTTTCTCAGAAGGCTAATCAATATGCATGGACACGTTTATTGTGTTTTTAATTTCATAACCGCAATTTAACTGCATTAAATGTTGAGTGGAATCCAGCTGTGCTGTTATAAGGAAATAATCAGTGACTAAGTGCTGTGATGCTTATGTCATTATTTTCCACTGCATGAAAAGAGGTGTATCTGTACTAGGAAACTCCCGTATACACCACTGATTTTCGGAAGTACCACTGAGCGTATACATCAAATTTCACCAAGCTACGATACATCCGGATACCAGTTCGGATGCATCTTGCTGAGGAATCCTTCCATGGTACAGCCTTTGGTTGCCATGGAAAATAATCCATTTAAGGATTTTGTCAGGCGATATTTACACCTCAAGCCCCATTTGCATTTAACACCTTTGGACAACTCTGCTCTTCCCTATTGTTTTTTTTTTTAATCTCAACAATGATTGGTTGTTTAAAAAAAATTAAATAAATAAACACTTCCAAATCCCTAACATTTATTGGGACATTACCCAGCCACTACTTTTTATTCAGCCCAACCCAAGCCCTCATAACTTAGTGACTTGATTGTTTTTTGGGCAGGTCTGTAGATAGACCCTAGGGTTTATCATCACTGCCTGATCATGAAGTAAACTTATTCTGTGTAGAAAGAGAGTCGTGTCATTGATTACATTTATAATGCTTATGTTAAACCCCATACATCGCATGTAAAGAAACAACATTCTTACCCAGTTTGTGGATCGTATTTATGTGGGTTGTTTTCTGAACTATGGAGGCTTCCTGTATCGTTGGATTAAAACCGGTTTAAGGCCTTGTTCACACGGGCGTTAAGTTTTTTGGATAAACGAACGTGCTCTGAACGTCCTAGACGTTTACGTTGCGTTTTGTGGTGGCGCTTAATTGACTTCTACACCGGCGTTCGTTTGTCTCTGTCTAATGTCAGCCTGCAGCCCCAACTGTAGTTTGTGTGTTAACCTGTGGGGGCAGTGTGTCGGGAACTGGATATGAAAGCCCGCCGCTACCGGGTTCACTCTCTGACTGCACAACGTCGGATTAAAGGAAGGTTTTTTTGTGGTTTAAAAAACATGCGAAAATTTCCGCGTAAGTTTTTTAACAATTATTTTATTTTATTTTGCCCTTTTCCGCATTTCCCTATGTATAGCATGTAGGATCATGGGATATATCCGGTCCTCCGAAGCGTAAAATGAACGCGCAGAAAACGAACTAGAAGCGGTTTCCTTGCGTTTGTTGGGTTTTGAACGCCAAGAAAAACCTGCATGCAACGTTTTTTTAATGCCGTATAAACGCGCAGCCGGACAAACGCACGTCACCAAAGCCTGTGTGAACACTCTCATTGACTCCTATGTGTAGAAAACACTCTGCGCTTGATCCGCGCTCACCGGACGCTACGAACGAAAAAAAAAAACGCTCGATTTTAACGCCCGTGTGAACAAGGCCTAATACATACATTTTTAAACAACGTCCTATAATTCGGATGTGACAAACTGTTAAATAATCTGAGCACCTACAACAATGCAAGTAACAAAAAGTAGTTGTGTAGCCAAGTGCTAAGGCTAACTTGCCAAGGTATAATTTACTACTATATTGTCAGCTGACATAAAGCTCAACTTAGCGCAATGCCCACGTTATGCGTCCTTTTAACACGTGGCTTAAGTCTTCCTGCGGTCTTCTCTCATCAAACTTGCGCTCAAATGCATCAAGACGCTGGATAACCTCTTTGAGAAGAGCAGTGTGTGCAGCTTGCTTCTCCTTCAAATGCTAGTCTTTAACATCCAAAAGGCCTTTACTATCACAGCCATCACCTCTCACTGCTAGCTGTGAGGATTCCTAGAAAGTTTCCCAGATTCCTGTATGCATCCACGTACATGAGGTATCTGGTTGTTTCACAAAATTTCCTTTTGCATGCTACCTTTCCAAGCCCTCTGCCTCATGCATCTGGCAAACGTAAAGTTTAGCAGGGATTTCCCATACCCATACCCGGATACAGCTCTGTTCATGCAGTGTTCCCTCTTCCAGCCACGTGTTACATTCCCTTCATACGACAGAAATTACGTGGTTTTTAATTTTTTATTCGGAAATGATTGAATCTACTTGTAACTATTTAAATAAACAGGTAAAGGGGACATATTATTGGGAAAAAATCCCCTTTTAGACATTTAGATTGGTCTGTGTCCTGGGCTTAAGTAAGCCATTTTGACCCCATCCCCAATGTCAGGGGAACCGTCCACCAGCTTGTTGTGAAACTAAGGGTGGGGTATTTCATCTGGGACATCAGCAGAGACACTTGGGGAAACTCTGACACCTGTTTTACGTTGTTAAAGAAAAATAAACTATCGGACATCTGCAAATCAAGTTCTTTACATTTAGGCTCTAATCCAGTGCAACTTACAAAACTGCTAAAGTTTCCGTCATTGGAAGGATTCTACCACCGGGTTACTAGGTCACTAACCAAATACCAATCAAACACTGTTGAGTGGGGTCTTTTTCTGTTGGACGGGTGGGTGAGATTAACCCAAGTACTGAAGAAATAGAGGTGTTTTGAAAATTCTGGTCCCATTGAGAAACTGTAGGACCAGACGAGCAGTGCTGAGGGATCGGAGGGAGCCTGGTGCGGTGCTTGGAGTGATTAGAGCTGAGAGGTGTGTGGTTGCTGGGATGTTTTTAGCTTTGTAGACAATTTATAAGTGATGTAATCTATTGTTCCTTCACCCACCTCTGTTTTAATCTTTTGAAGTTAATAAGGATTTCAAGTTCTTGACATGAAGACTCTACCATGGTGGAAAAATGACAAACATTACAAACAGAATCCTTTTATAAATGTTATAACCACAAGTTAAGTTCTCACTGGGACTTGTGAAAAAAGGCATAAAACTGAAGACGTCAAGCTCGGTACGGTGATGAGTCTCCGTCTCCGTTGTAAAGAAGGCTGTATGTCCGTGGATGATGATCCCGGTCGAGGTGTCTCAGAGCTCACTGCAGTCGTTCACGTGAACATTCAGCGAGTGGAACGCCTGGTCCTTGGCTGGGAGTTATCGACTCGTCCCCCATACAGTCCTGACCTCTCCCCAAGACAATTCCACATGTTTGGGACATAAAACGAGTTCCTGGGAGGCCGGCGTGTCAGATGTGAAGTGAAGCAGACAGTCCAATCATGGCTCCAGCGTACTGAGAGAACTTTCTACCTTGATGGTGTCCAAGCACTAGTGAAACACTGGGATGAGTGCATTAGTGTATCAGGGGATCAGTATGTAGGCAGCTGTAGTATTAGTATGTCCTGTGCGGTCCTCGGGCCCCTGATTTGCTAAATGTCTCCTGAAGCCCAAACTCCCCCGACACTGAACGAGTCGGCTCAATCACGTTAATAAATTAGGAATTGCTTCACGCGCTGTTTGCAAACGAGGCTTTATTGGATCGTGTAAAACCATCGAGCGTATTTCTCATTATAAAAAGAACAAAAGACGCCGTCTCCGAAGATCCGGTCCCGTCCCACTTATTACTGATGTAAAATTATTCATTATAATCTGCTGCTCCTCCTCGCAGGAAGACTGCATTTTTAATCCGTTCTTTTCAAAAGTGGCCCTTTGGGGACGACTACAGGAAGCTATTAATGATGATGCACATGGTTGGAAGTGTTTCAGGAGCGTCTCTCCGGTGCGTCTCCGGTGCGTCCGCTCTCCTGAATGTTCGATCAGTTCGTAGATTATGTACTGTAAAGGTCATCTCATTATATTGGACTAGAGCGAGATATGCCACGCAGTACACTCTGCTCTTCCTCTGTTCTTTCTCTGTGTGTGTTTATTGACCCTTCTTCTGACGGTCGGCTTGTTATTTCGCTCGTGCACACACACACACACACACACACTCCTGCATTTCCTTAGACCATAACAGCCATAGTGTCACATTAGATATAGAGCAGAGAAATTGCTCCTGCAGTGTGAGGAAGTGGCTGCGTCTCTGTGTATGATACACACACACACACACACCAGACTGGCAAAGCTCATCTGAATTCTGCTGGTGATGTCTGTCTCCCTCCGGGATTGAATAGCTGGAGACGCTGGAGGGTTTTTTTCAAGGAGGAGGCGTGTGGGGAAACCTGCAGCGTGCGGAGAGACACTTCCTGCCGTTGAGAGGAAATGGACTTTTAGTCTCCCTCACTTATAAGACTGAATGCAGGTGTGAATTACACAAAGTCAATAGTTTATTAGGTCCATGATTTGTATAATTCAGACGTTGTTTCTCATGCAGATGAGACCTATTGAGTTCCGTACTGTTCATCATGTCTTCCCGCCGTCATTATCTCTCATTATAGGGAAAATAAAAGGAAGTGCCTGGAGTGAGCCATCTCATTTAACACGCGGTGTCTGAAAGGCTTAAAGTGCGGAGTGACCTTATAGGTTTATTAATGTCTCCATGACCTTTAATACCTTATGTCATTTCAATTTGGTTTAAATTACATGGGTATGGGTTAAATTAATTTTCCATATCCAGCTGCAGCTCCGATACTGCAGATGCTCGATTGTATTTTCTTTTGCTTCAGTGACTTTTAGCCCCCAGGTCCCTCTACATCGCATTTACTTTTTGCTGGTATTTTTCTATAAATCAGAAACCTTTAGCATGATCTTTCTTTTTCAATGAAGTGATGTTGCATTGTTTGTTTTTGTAAATTGTTAAAAAATAAAAAACTTTCTCTAGTGCCCCCCCCCCCCCCAGTAGTAAATTTATTGCATTATTCTACAATATGCAAAATGGCAAGTGACTTTAATATTTAATTATCATAATAAAGCCCCAAATTTTTTATTCATAATAAAATCAAAAATACATACATGCATAAATAAATTTGTACATTAAAGCAGGAAATATATTGCGAATGTGAAAACATCACCTGTGGTCATGACCGAAAGGATAAAACTCGATACAAGTGGCCGAATTGGAGAGCTGAGTTAAATTTCCTTTCTCACTGCCAGACTTAAGCCCAATCCCAATTCTATTTTCTACCCCTTCCCCTTGTCCCTTGAAACGAAGTGGAAAGGGGAAGGGTTAAAATATTTCCCCTAAGAAATGGGACACCACTACAACACTGTTATTCTGTTATTCTGTAATACTGTAATTTCACTTCATTGGCTGCCAGTTAAATATAGAATTGACTACAAAATCCTAATGTTTGTTTTTAAATCTTTACATAGTCTGGCCCCACAGTACTTAACTGATTTGTTACAGCCTTACATTCCACCAAGATCACTCAGATCTACTAATTTTAATTTGTTGCAAGTGCCTAGGACAAGACTAAAAACCAGAGGTGACCGTGCCTTTTCTGTTGTTGGTCCAAAGTTATGGAACGATCTCCCATTTCACATCAGAACTGCTCCAACCTTGTCTGTTTTTAAGTCCACTCTTAAAACTTATCTATTTTCCTTGGCGTTCAACATCTCTTGAACTATTGTTCTGTGTTTTTGGCCTTAGGAACTTCGCCTGTGTTTACAGCTTGTGTGATATCATGTTTTATAATTTGTGTCTGTCTTACTGTGTATTTATTAATAGTGTTGTAAAGCACTTTGGTCAACCTCGGTTGTTTTTTAAATTGTGCTCTATAAATAAAAATTGTAATTGTAATTGTTATACGTCATCATACGTATCCGTTCATTTACATGTACACATACAGTATGGCCGTAAGCAAAACAAACAATGCGTTATCAAAAGTTCGGCAAACTGCCGTGCTACTGAACTTTCATATTTGTTTGTAGCAGTAAAGTGTATATGACATAAAAATATATTTTTGTAATATTGCGCAATCGGTGCTATCCGCTAGCAAACTTTAGCGTTTTTTTTGCAAACGTTTTTTTACAAAACATCACCATAAACACAAACACAAGACTAAAATTAATATACATATAATGAAAACTTGTCATAAAAATCCTTATTAATGGCAAAAATTCGTTAAATCTATGGGTCTGCTTGCTCGAGTGAGCGGCCATCTTGAAAATTTCATTAGCCCTTCGTTTGAAGTGAGGTCCCGAAAAATCTTCGTTTGGAGGGCTATCTGGCCCTTCCCCTTACCCCTACCCCTCCAACCTAAAGAGAAATGAGACACCCCTACCCCTTCACGTGAACGCGCCAAACGGAGGGGTAGGGCTAAGTGTAGGGGTAAGGGGTAGAATTGGGATTGGGCTTTAGTGAATCAACATAACTGATGTGTATCAGTGTGTAAAGGGTTACAGAGACATTTCTAAGTCTTTGGGACTCCAAAGTGAACCACGATGAGAAACATTATACACAAATAGAGAAAACTTGACCACAGTGGTGAACCTTCCCAGGAGCGTCCGACCGACCGAAATTACTTCAGAGCAAAACAACACCTCATCCAGGAGCTCAAAAAAGAACCAGAACAAGTTAAGGTCAAGTTAAGTGTTCATGATTCAACTACAAGAAGACTGGGGGCAAACATAGCGTCTATGAGAGAGTTTTAATGTAATGTGATGTCACTGCTGATCAAAAAGAACACAAGGACGCATCATCTGGCAAAAATGATTTCAAAGACATTCTGTGAACTGATAAGACAAAAGTTTACCTTTTTGGAAGGTGTGTGTCCTGTTACATCTGGTTTATAACTAACACAGCGTTTCATAAAAAGAACATGGTACCAACAGTGAGACATGGTGGTGGTACTGTGATGGTCTGAGGCTTTGCAGCTTCAGGACTTGAACGACTCGCTGTAAGTGACAGAACCTGCGCTCTACCAGAAAATCCTAAAGGAGAACGTCCGGCTGTCAGGTCGTGACCGAAAGCTTAAGTGCACTTGGATTACGCAGCAGGACAATAATCAGAAACACACCAGGAAGTCCACCTCAAAAAAAAAAGGTTTTGTAGTGGCCTAGTCAAAGTCCAGACTTAAATCCGAGTGAGATCCTGAAACAGGACGCTCATGCTCAAACCCTCCAATGTGGCTGAATTAAAACACTGATGTGAGAAACTCATTTCTGATTATCACAAACGCTTGATTGCAGTTGTTACTGCCAAGGATGGAACAACCAGTTATTAGGTGTAGGAGTCGTTTACTTGTTCACTTGGGGCCGGGCAGGTTTGGACAAATTTATAACTTTAATAAATAACAATTTACTTGGGTTTCCTCCACATTGTGACCAGTTAAAAAAAAAAAAGATCTTACATCATTCAGCACTTTCAGGAAATTACTTCTTTTTTTCACATTTTTGAAACCTTTCCTGTGTTGAAGGAACAGCAGCTTTTTTTTTTAAACATGTTGATGGTTTATAAGAAAAAGAACAACCCTAGTGTGAAAGCAGTCTTATCTATTTGTTAAAGTGTACTGAAGCGAACACTGCTGCTGGGGTGAATGTGCGCCGTTATCATTAAGACAGCAATTAAGGTACGCTTTAATGGTCATGAACAGTCTGTTATCTTTAATGCAATACATGTAAAAATAACATCACTAATAAAGACGTGTTTTTCTTCTGGTTGTTTATTTACAGGTCAGAAATAAAAGTGTGCATCAATCAGCTTTACATGCAAATAAAAATTTTTTCTTCTTATATAATTATAATATATTTTTAAGCATTTCACTACATTTCGTACTGTGTATGACTGTGTATGTGACAAATAAAATTTGAATTTGATATACGTTTTAAACATCCCTGAACAGCTGTGAGTGTTTGTCTGATTCAGGTAAGCTTTCGTCTGCACACCTCTCCTGTTTAGGTCTCTGTTTAGGAGAGTCTTATTTCCTACACCTCCTTCACTGTGACTGAGGAACAGAGGCCACGCCTTTTTCAGTGTGATAGGATCAGAGGCCACACCTACCTCACTCTCACTTAGGAGCAGAGGCCACACCCACTTGTCTGTGACTATGGAATAGAGGCCACGCCTCCTTCACTGGGATCGGAATAGAGCCCACGCCTCCTTCACTGGGATCGGAATAGAGCCCACGCCTCCTTCACTGGGATCGGAATAGAGGCCACGCCTCCTTCACTGGGATCGGAATAGAGGCCACGCCTCCCTCACTGGGATCGGAATAGAGGCCACGCCTCCTTCACTGTGATCGGAATAGAGGCCACGCCTCCCTCACTGGGATCGGAATAGAGGCCACGCCTCCTTCACTGGGATCGGAATAGAGGCCACGCCTCCTTCACTGTGATCGGTATAGAGGCCACGCCTTCTTCACTGTGATCGGAATAGAGGCCACGCCTTCTTCACTGGAATTGGAATAGAGGCCACGCCTCCTTCACTGGGATCGGAATAGAGACCACGCCTCCTTCACTGTGATCGGAATAGAGGCCACACCTCCTTCACTGTGATCGGTATAGAGGCCACGCCTCCTTCACTGGGATCGGAATAGAGCCCACGCCTCCTTCACTGGGATCGGAATAGAGGCCACGCCTCCTTCACTGTGATCAGAATAGAGGCCACGCCTCCCTCACTGGGATCGGAATAGAGGCCACGCCTCCTTCACTGGGATCGGAATAGAGGCCACGCCTCCTTCACTGTAAACGGTATAGAGGCCACGCCTTCTTCACTGGGATCGGAATAGAGGCCACGCCTTCTTCACTGGAATTGGAATAGAGGCCACGCCTCCTTCACTGGGATCGGAATAGAGGCCACGCCTCCTTCACTGGGATCGGAATAGAGGCCACGCCTCTAATTTATGGAGCAGTGCTACTGTGAATAATGTGAATAAATACTGAGATTTAGTGAAGAAGTTCTCTAATTCTAGTCTCAAAGGCTTGCACTGGTTTTAAAAGTCTGTTTAATGTACACGCCTGATCCAGTTCATGAGCGAATGATCAAATCTTATAACTCTTGCAGGGATGCAGAGCTGAGAAACCTTCAACTAATAAATCAGTCAAACTGCTGTTGGCTTCAATAAAGTGATCAGAAACCCTTGTAGGTTTATTTCATTATCTCCCACACGCTGAGCATCTGCCCTTTCTGTCACCCTGCGAGCGTTATTAGATCACGCAGCTGTTTGGCCTCAAACACCTTTTGCTTAGTCATTAAATGGAAAATTTAACATGCCTGAAGCCACTTAATTTCTCTTGCTTTGCAGTTCTATATTTGAATAGGTGTGCGTGTGCATCTGTCTTTTAATGTGTGTATTTACACAAAAAAGCCTCTGGCAACTTCACATATCTCGTCTCAGCTTGTCAGGAACACCTGAAGCCTTGGCTCATGGTTTGGGGAGGTTCACCTGAATACCCAGGAAGTGCGACAGGGAAATAAAAAGAAAAAAAAAAGGTTATTGATACGTATGTGTGCATACATACATTATATACAATTGTACAAAAATCTGTATAATGAAAAATTTATATTATTTTGTAAGACATACCATTATAATGGCCTTTATTTTTCCTTTAGAATTACAAAAGTTTGTAACTAAAACACATTTTTGCAATCAATTAATTAAAACCTCATAGGGGTCTAGTAATTAATTTCTAAAATTCTTGAAGAGATTGTTTAATTTATTTTATAGAAATTATTTATTACACTTACTTATTACACTTAAGGTTAAAAAACAATAATATTATTATTTAGACGATAAGTGTGCAAACAATAGGTATAGGTTGCTTTAGACAAGAGCATGAGTTTAATTAACAAGAACTTTTAGAAATTGTATGGAAGAAAATACTTTTAAATAAAATGCAAAAATGCAATTTTCTGCTCAATTCTAACAAATCATTACTAATAAAGATGCATTGCTGTGGGAATCATTCACTATTGCATTATGCAAAATGTAAGCGTTAATTAAATAAAATTAGCCTATACATGAGCGTAGATATTAATAAAACCTTTTAAATCCTGTATAGCTGAGTTTTCCTACAACTTTCAAGTTTACTAAATCATGTTTGCAATAATTTTCAAATTACAAATTAGACCACACCCCTTTGCAAAATCATATAAGAGACAGTCAAAGTAGATTATTTTGTTCCTTATTGTCATCAATAGATCCTTATTATACTATTTCATAGGTACATCAGGTAAAGTCTTTTTATTAACCAGCCTCATTTCCAAATATTAGTGAGTGTATGCTTCTTAAAGCAACTGATGTAGAAGCAGCTGTCCCTGGGCATCACGAGTCAGTTTCTGATTCGACTCTTTTGAACAAGTGAGTCAAATGCAGGAGTTCTGATTTGGTTGAGATCAAACACTCAGTAAATGTGTAGATTAGAGATTCTGAGGGTTTGGATGTAACATGGCTAATGGATTATTATTATTATTGTTATATTATTTTATATCATATGTTATAAAAATCTATTATTTATATATACTATTGTATAGTAATAATAATAATTATTATTATTAATAATAATTATTATTTTTATTTTTTATTTTTTTTAGAACAGTTGTTTTTAAGGTATGAAAAGTTCTATGAGGAAAATATCAGTTTTAATTTCTTAAGATTAGACTTCCTGTGCTGGTGTCTTATAAATCATGATTTCCTTGAGCATTGTAACAGTATTTTTATGGAATTACCGTTTTAGTTTACAGCCAATTTAATAACTGATTGGCTTCGGATCAGTTGTTTATTAGATGATGAACAATAAAATCAGTTTTCAGTGCAAATTACAAGTGTGACTCAAAAAGTTTAATATTTCACTGAGATCTGTTTCTCATCATTCACACTTACTTATTAACGAGTATGATGACGTCACATACTGTATTTACTGATTCTTTTTACAAGGGTTTTATAATATTGTTCTTATTTACATATTCTTTGTTACATTTGCTTATACTCTTATAACTGTGGCTAGTTAATTGTATTTTTGTTATATTGTAACTGTATTTTTTGTTATTTAATAAAAAGGCGTTATGATGAGGTAAGGTAAGGGGCAAGGGAGCAGGAACAGTGTAGTGGAGACTCGAACATCAGCAGCAGAAATCCCAAAAATCAGATAAATACATTTGCTCATGCAACTCCAGATTAAACTATATAACTCGTAAATGTATGTGTTTATAATATAATATAATATCGTATTATATTATATCACATCATATTCATGGGACTCTTGGAAAGAAATTTTACTCACCTATCCAACACGACACGTGTTTAAGGCGTAACAAGACTGTGTGATTGTTAAGGGCATGGATCAAACATCACACCACATGGACATGGGAATTGTGGACTGGGAGATCTATGCTAGGCTAATCTGCTATTTACATCGCGGTGTTACACAGATAGCGCTCATGTGTTAGCTCCAGGGTCTGCTCAGTTACTCCAACTAATGCATACTCTGCCATTTACATACAGACTAAATTTCATTGTCACTTTCATGCTGCTCTTTGCACAATTACTGTAGGTTTTTGCACAATTAATATTGTTTGTACTGTTTGTCACTTTGCCACATATAAAATTGTACATCGTGACTAAACTGCAATTAACCTCATTTCCTCCTCCACATGCTCCTTATATATCTTGCAGTGTTTGTTCTTAGATTTTCATTGCACTAGTAACTTCTGGTCAGTTCTCACATTACCCTGTGTGACTATACTGACTATATACACAGTGCTGGTCATTATTATTGGCACCCCTGGTTAGGATCTGTTCTTAGGCTTCTAATAAATTTATTTTTCATTTAAAGAGTATGGAACCACAGTGCAAAAAGTGAGAAAATGAACATTAAGATTTTTTACATGAAATCATGGTGGCCACAATTATTGTCACCCCTGGTGTCAATACTTAGTACAACCCCAAGACAGCACTTAATCTCCTTCTATAACATTTCACAATTCGGGAAATACAGATAGAGGAATCTTTTGGCCATTCCTCTTTATAGATCCTCTCTTATGCACTCTCTTCTTGGATTGAGGTCTGGGGATTGAGATGGCCATGGGAAGAGCATGATTTTTCATTTTTCTGCTGAACAGACATAAAATAAAAATTTGTGTAGATTTCACCACGTTTAAGGACATTATCCTCATGAAAGATCCAATGACGACCCATCTTCAGCTTTCTGATAGAGGCCATCAGGTTTTGATTAAAAATTTCCTGGTATTTCAGAAAGTTCATAATGCCATGCACCCTAACAAGGTTCCCTTAGAAGAGAAATACTCATCTTCTGTCTCATGCCAGACCCAGACACAAAGCTCTATCTTATCTAGTTTCATCTGACCATAGCACATGGTCCCAGTACCCCTTAGCAAACTCCAGATGTTTATGTTTGTGATCGTACAGTAGGTGAGAAAAGGCTTTTTCCTTACATGTCTCCCAAACAGATTGTTGGCATGTAGATAGCGTCTGATGGTTGTTATTGAGACTTTATGACCCCAAGATGCCACTTTTTGATGCAGTTCTCGAACAGTGAGGTTTGGAGATCCTTCCTGTCCTCCAGCATACAGACCCCTTGTCGGGCGTTCAAAACTGGTTCTGAAGCAGATGAAAACCTGGCCAGCAGGAGCCAGCTATGCTCTTCAGAACTGTTTTGAGAAAATGACTGGAACATGTTTAGGGAGGCTGCAACTTACGGCGACTTCACCGACTTGGCGCCACTGATGTACACGTTATTAGTAATGAGCTACATCAATAAGTGCACTGATGACGTCACTGTCTCCAAGAGCAGCATCTCACGACCCAACCAGAAACCGTGGATTACTGCAGAGGTGTTTCAGTTCAGCATTCAATACAATCATCCCCCAACACCTGATCAGAAGGCTTTCTTTCGGTCAGCTTTAGACTTTCTGTCCGAAAGTCCTCAGTCAGTGTGGATCGGGAACTGCACCTCCAGCACCACCACAATGAGCACTGGGGCCCCCCAGGGCTGTGTGCTCAGTCCCCTGCTGTTCACACTGCTGACTCATGATTGTGTAGCGACACACAGCTCCAATCATTTCATCAAGTTTGCTGATGACAAAACCGTGGTGGGTCTCATCAGCAAGAATGACGAGTCAGCATACAGAGAAGAAGTGCAGAGACTAATGGACTGGTGTAAGGACAACAACCTCTCTAAAGGTCGATAAGACAAAAAAAATGGTTGTTGACTTCAGGAGGACATGGAGTGATCACTCTCCACTCAACATCGACAGCTCCTCTGTGAAGATTGTCAAGAGCACAAAATTCCTGGGAGTCCATCTGGAGGAGAACCTCATCTGGTCCCTCAACACCAGCTCTCTGCACAAGAAAGATCCACAATGTCTTTTCTTCCTGAGAAGGCTGAGGAGAGCCCAGCTTCCACTACCAATTCTCACCACCTTCTATAAAGGTGACAATCAAGAGCATCCCGAGCAGCTGCATCACTGTCTGGTTTGGGAATTGTGCCATATCGAACCGCAAGACCCTACAGCAGAAAGTAAAGAGAGCTGAGAAGATCATTGGGGTCTCTCTCCCCTCTATTGAAGACATCTACACCACACGCTGCATCCGCAAAGCCACCAGCATCGTGGCTGACCGGACACACCTCTCTCACTCACTCTTTACCCTCCTGCCATCTGGAACAAGGTACCGAAGCTTTCAGGCACACACATCCAGACTATGTAACAGTTTTTACATCTGTCTCCTCAATACAAAGGGACTGGACTGATAAAAACACACACACACAAATCACTCAGACGATCTAAATAACATCAGGACTGAACTGATGAACACACACATGCACAAACACTCTGATCTACAACCAACTCACAATTGACCACTGATAATCTCCCTCCATCTGGGCTCCACGCAAGATCTTACCCCGTGGGGTCAAAATGATCACAAGAACTGTGAGCAAAAATCGTACAACCACACGGGGGGACCTAGTTAGTGACCTGCAGAGAGCTGGGACCAAAGTAACAAAGGCTGCAAATCCTGCAGTGCCAGACGTGTCCCCCTGCTTAAGCCAGTACATGTTCAGGCCCATCTGAAGTTTGATAGAGAGCATCTGGATAATCCAGAAGAGGACTGGGAAAATGTCATATGGTCAGATAAAACCAAAATAGAACATTTTAGTAAAAAGTCAACTTGTCATGTTTGGAGAAGAAAGAATGCTGAGTTGCATCCAAAGAACACCATGCCTACTGTGAAGCATGGGGGTGGAAACATCATGCTTTGCAGGTGTTTTTCTGCAAAAGGACCAGAACAACTGATCCGCGTAAAGGAAAGAATGAATAGGGCCATGTATCGTAAGATTCTGAGTAATAACCTCCTTCCATCAGCAAGGGTATTGAAGATGAAACGTGGCTGGGTCTTTCAGCATGACAATGATCCCAAACACACCACCTGGGCAACCAAGGAGTGGCTTCATAAGTAGCATTTCAAGGTCCTGGAGTGGCCTAGCCAGTCTCCAGATCTCAACCCCATAGAAAATCTTTGGAGGGAGTTGAAAATCTGTGTTGCCCAGCGACAGCCCCAAAACATCACTGCTCTAGAGGAGATCTGCATGGAGGAACGGGCCAAAGTACCAGCAACAGTGTGTGAAAACCTTGTGAAGACTTACAGAAAACGTTTGACCTCCGTCACTGCCAACAAAGGGGATATAACAAAGTACTGATATGAAATTTGGTTATTGAGCAAATACTTATTTTCGACCATAATTTGCGAATAAATTCATTAAAAATTATACAATGTGATTTTCTGGATTTATTTTATTATTATTTTGTCTCTTATAGTTGAGGTATACCTATGATGAAGATTACAGGCCTCTCTCATCTTTTTAAGTGGGAGAACTTGTACAATTGGTGGCTGAATAAATACTTTTTTGCTCCACTGTACTGTGTGTGTGTGTGTGTGTGTGTGTGTGTGTTTGTATATATATATATATATATATATATATATATATATATATATATTAGACATGGATTTTTAAAAAATTAAGTCACTTGAGGTAAAGGTTAGATTTTTTTTTTGAGATTATGCTTCTGCAATAACATAATAATAATAATAATAATAATAATAATAATAATAATTTACTATAAGCCTACAGTACGAACACATCTTAACCAGGGGTGCCAATAATAATGAGCACATGCAGTGTGCGATCTACAACCTGTCCTTGTGTTACTGTCTCTATGGCTGCTGGATATCTGGAATTTCCTTCGGGATCAATAAAGTATCTATCTGCTGTATTTATTGATCTATTTCCGATTCTCAGGAATCGATTCCCCCGAGGGAGCCGATCAAAGGGAGTCGGTTCCTTGGTGAGTCTCCGATCGGCTTTACGCGCGCGGGCAGAGTGAGCGAGCGCAGTGAGAGTGAGAGTGAGATCAGTGCGTGTACAGAGGGCGCGCGCACTCTCAGCGCCTCACACCTACTGCAGGAGAGCGCGAGAGCAGCCCGGAGTCCGTGTCCCGCTCAGCTCGGACCTCCCGCACACTGTCTCATCCCGAGGACCAGCACTGGGTCGGGTGTTTAAGTCCCGCTCGGCGCGCTGACACAGAGAGAGACACAGAGACACACGGGGAGACACAGAGACACAGAGAGAGACACACGGAACTGTCACCTGGAGCGCCGCCGCCGCCGCCGGTTTGTGCGTAAAAACGCGCGGAAATGTTGCTGAAGTTGATCGTGTTGTGGATCAGCTGGATCGGGGTGAGGACAGAGTTTGATGGAGGGTAAGAATCAGGATTCTCTTTTCTTATTACACTGATCATCTCACAAAAATAAATAAATAAACAAATAAATAAATAAAAACACCGCCGTGTGTTTGATCTCCGCGCAGGACGCGTTTATCGGATCATTTAGGATTTAAACCGGGACAAGAATCATAACTGTAACTGCAGGATCCCAAACAACTGATGCAGTCTTACACATCTCCCTCCTGAGAAACTCTCTCCACACACACACACACACACACACACGTGTACACTAGACTGTCTCTCCTTATTCATAGCTGATAACTGTACATTTAATCAGTGTCTTTAACCAGGAAGATGTTTGTTTGTTTATTTATTTATTTATTTTTAATACCCAACAGTCCTCATATGCCGATGGTAGACAATGAAGTTGGGAGAAAATATCCTCATATGAGGACATTCTTGTCTCAAGAGGGATATACTGTATACAGAATGAGCCAAAAAAAAATGTATGCACACTTCAGGAAGAGAAAAAAATTTGTCTAAATATTTCAATACTAAATGTATTGCTATGTGATAATAATAATAATAATAATATGATGGTAATAAAATGATATTAATATAACGTACATCATACTATTATTTTCTATTCCTGAAATGTGTATAATTTTTTGGGGCTGCCTCTGTATATACACATACACACATACATACATATACACATACACACATACATACACACGTACACACATACATACATACACACACACACACATAAGTACCTGAAATGTTTAATTTCTTGTGTTCTTGAAATTTCTTTATAACCAAGATATATATTTTTTACTTATATCTTATTTATTTGGTTTTAACAATGATCAACAATGATCAAAGCAGACAATTCTACATCACGCTCACACACTATACTGTTTTCCAAAACATTTAAAGACGGCACAGGAAGTCTGATTTGAGTGCAGGTGTGAAGTAATGTTTCCTTCTCGCTGAAAGATAAGACTGAAAGAGCTCTCCGGATTGCCGGCTTTTGACTTCATCATGTCCTAACATGAAATGCTGAACTATGTGAGGAGGCGCACTACTACAAACCACACACACACACACACACACACGCCAAACTCCTCCAGAGAGGTCCCCGAGCCTCACATGAACCTAACCCTGATCTCGGATTATTATTGCAGGTCAAATTCTTCCTCTGCAGTAACGCGCGCTCTCTTTAGGGTGAAGTGAAATTGACGTGCCCTATTTATGGATCACAAACTTGCCTTTCTGCACCCTCTAATAGCCACATTTACCCTAGGGGACTTTTTTAAAATGTATGTTTCAAGCCCTTGCATCATGCTACTTTATTAATACACCTAAGCTTAACTTTCTCTGGGCACGTGGTGCTGCGGTGTCTCGGCTTACAGCTACTAGGTTTCCTTGTGCGTCCTGTTCCTGGAGTTCCCCTGTTTAAACACACCTGACCCAAATCATCATCAGGTCATTATGGGTGCGAGCAGGGAAACACTAAAAAGGATGTTCCCAGTGCAAGATTGGTAAACAAGAGCTTACTGGTGAATGCCGTGAATCGTTCGTCATGTCCGGAGGGTTTAGAGTACCGTAAATATTACTTGGCCACCCAAGCAGTAACAAAAAGGAGGAATGCTGAACTTTTGTAAAATAAAACATCATTAATTTTTTATCTTTGAAAACTAAAAATGTGACCAGTTGACTGATTGTCTTCTCGGTTAATAATAATTTTTTCCTTCAGTTTGCTTGTTACTGCTTTGCGCTTTACAGAGACAGAACCGTCTCAGCGATTTCAAGTGAATATTCATAAGTTAACCACAGGGATGCTGGATTTTAATGCAATCCCAGACACTGCTGGACCTGTACAAAAAAAAGTCCTCATTTGCTTTGAGTATTTGCCAGACATTAATGTGACCTGATTAGACGAAAAGTAAGAATAGTGGTTTGGGGATTGGCGATGGCACTCGACACAGTCTGAAAGAAGGAAGCCCTTAAAAGAATGTTAAAGCTAGCCACTTTTAAGTGTCCTCAGTTGTCTAGGAGAAGCATGCAACTGAGTGCCTTTCTACTGAAAGTAGAATATCTTTAGGAAGATGTAAGTGCCCTCACCCAGGATCCATTGGAGAACCTTTGAAGTTCAGACTGTTTTTTGAATCTTGAATACCTTAAAAAGAAAAACAACCTTACCTTAGTTTAAGCACCCTATATGCTAAGAAAATTTGGACCCTTCTAAGGATTCTGTAGTTGTTCCATTCAGGGAGCTTGAAAAGGTCTTGCGTACTGTAGAATCCTTTAACTGAGGGTTTTTCCTAAAAGATATGGTTCCAAAAAGAATCCTTTCATGAAGCCAAAAATCCTTAAACTGTACTTTAACCATTCAGGTCTCCTTACTTTCTTGTAAAACTTAAGCGTTCATCAATTGTTTTTCCAAATGTACTCTTAAAGATTCCCAGTAGAACCCATGTAACATAAGTGTTTCATGTTAAGGATTTCCGAGTAGAGCTCTATTCCTGACCTAAGGAACCACTTCATTATCCAATGTACCCTTAAAATGTTTTATTTCATGGTTCATAGGATAATAAAAGGTTCCCTGGCTTCTAGAAGGGGTCTTTCAGTAGGACCTTTGCTTAGAGCCTGATCAGTTCACTTTGAACGCTTTAATCCTTTTAAATGATCAATAATGTTAATTTAACTAACTATATACAGTACAATGGAAAGGTCTCGATCCACTCCTCTTTCCAGACCTTCTTCTATTTTTTTTATGCAGTCTTAAGGAATAGTTATCCAGGCTCCAGAAATGCTTTATTGTTTGTTTGTTTGTTTGTTTATCCACACAATGAGCTATGAATCATTCAGGGATAAAAAACTGAATTGGAACAGATGAGAGGGGAAATGAGGTTGCTGCTGAGTTTAAAAAAAAAAAACACCTGCTTTGTTTTTATATTGTATTTGGGCAGTTTGCAGCCTGTCGCAGAAAAACATTTGTTCCCATTTCTTTCATTTATTCTGCATAATTTCAACCTCATTTCATTTAATATGAAGAAATAAGGGGATTCAAAACAATCTGTTTAACTTTAAGTGTGTGTAGCCGATGAATGTGTAATTTTTTTACTTTTTTAAAATGTGAGATTTTTTTAGTATGCATACAAGGGTTCAGTTTGTAAAAAAAAATGCAGTGGATCTCATATTGAATCAGAATGCTGACATTTTTAGTGCTGGCTGCTGAGCGCATAATCTGCCTGCATTAACCCTCCTGCATGCTTTATTAATGCCAGCCGTGATGGACGGAGCTTGTCACCAAAGTCATTATTTGCCAATTTCCACCACTTATAAACCTGCTTCACTTGCCTCAATCTAAATTCATCGACATGATATTCCCCCCCCAAAAAAGGTGCTATGCAAGATCTATTCATTATTTCCTGTCCTTTGGCAGGGCCGTTTGGAAGTCGTGTCTAATGGGCCGAGAAACACCTAAACCCAATGACGGATTTAATCAATAAAATATAAAAAAATCTCATTCTCGAAGTTTACTCTAAATCGAGCAGTCCTTAGTGAGATTTAGAATTTGAGCTCAAGGTCACGGGAGTCACATACTGTAGATCAATGGTTCCCAACCCTGGTCCTGGTGGACCCCCGTCCTGCATATTTTATTGTTTATTTCTGCTCTGTCACACCCAGTCCAATTCAGAAAGGGCTCATAAAAGGCTGATTTGTTCAATCAGGTGTCTAAGAAAACACTAAAATGTGCAGGACAGGTTGTCCTCCAGGACCAGGGATGGGAACCACTGGTATAGGTCGTGTTTACACTTGTGGAGGTTACCATCAATAAACAGGGACGGTCAATCAACCAGCAACTCACTGCAAACAAGCCATCCATTTTTATGAAGTCATTCCAACACAACAATTTGCAGTCTTTGTAGTTATCTTACACCAGTCATTAGACTCGGGAAACTGACTTGATTCAGTGATTCCCAAATCAAAATGACACATGGTTAATTTCTGGTTAATTTTTGTGCGAATTGAAAATAAAATGATCAAAGGACTCAAAGATACGAGATACTCAAAGACATCCAAGTCAAACTGGGCCTGTGATGAGATTTCCTCTGATTGAAGGTGTAAAACACTTCAGCCACAGTAAAACAGTTCATGAAGACCGCATGTCCATGAATGTCCTAGAGGAGTTCCCGGGAGGCCGGCGTTTCAGGCAATCCAATCATGTCTCCAGGCTGCAGAGAAAACTTTCTACCTTGATAGTATTCATGCACTATTACACACTAGTGAATAGTCCCGGTTTGACTTGAACACCCTATGTATTCTGTAAATAACAAATGAAGATAGTTTAGGATTTGGATACAATTGAATGGAAATTTACTGTTATTTAGTCTGTGTTCCACCGCAGTTTCTCGGTTTATGTGTTTAATATCTTTGGAGTCTGTGAACGGCGAGGGTTCTGTGTCAGCACTGTGATGGGTGTGAGTTCAATGACTGCTTGAGAACCGATCGAGCCTTGGGACTTGGCCCTTTCACTCATACCCATATGCTTGGATAGAATTCTGTCAGATTTAAAACTAATTCAACCCAGACAGTTTGCTAGTCCAAAAGTGAAAATACAAGTTAAAAATAACCCAACCCTGGCGAGGTGCTAAATCAACACTGAAAATCCTGGCATATCCAGACAGCCGGGTGAGCTTCGGTACTTGGCCGATAATTCGTTCCCTAGTGATTGAATTTAATTGGATTTTAAACCAAATCAACGCCTGACTAGTTAAGGAATGAACCGTACCGATCCCAAAACCACTGCTCGACAAGTTTAGGCTTAAATCTGGTCACTTTCAGAGGTCCAGTCAGGGCTAGAGCTTTAACTCACAGCTGTACACTTGAATTGTTTTCCACGTCATTGAGCTGCTCTGTGTGTAAATGTGTGTCCGAGTAATATATAGATTTTTTTTAAAGCCAAATCTCTCTTAAATGAACCACAGTTAATTAAAACGGTCACTAAGCTGTGAATTATAGATAAACTGTCGATTTGATATGATTCTATTTAATTAGCTCTAATATTTATAGGCTGATTTGTATAAAACCGTTATATTTTAGGGTATTAAAACTATTCAGTGTATCTAAGTATCTAATCAACATCGAATGCTGTGTATCTTGTGTTGTTGATTGTTTTGATGTGGCGCTATTGCACCAACTGCCCCTTAATCCGAAAGAATAAGAAGCATCAGACAAAACAAACAAACAAACAAACAAAAACAGGAGTATTTGCAGATGATGTGAAAGTGGTTTGTATTTTTGTCCAAAGTCATGGTTTATTTATAAGAAATTGGTCAATTTTGTCCATTTAATGTTTACCTAAAGTGACCTAAATAACTGAAAAAGTATCAATCGATCCTGCATTAAATACCGACCGGCAAAAGTTCAACTGCCCAAAAAAATACACGAATCGATTGAATTGCATAATTTATTAAATCGTTAAACAGTTCCAGGATGATGAAGTTTAAACCCAGAATCAGCCAGTAACTCTCCTCCGTCTGCTGAGTTTCTCCTTTTGCATGACGACACACCGCATCCAGCCTTGCATCCTTGTTCAAGTCTGTAGAATGAGCTGCAATTACCAGCGTTCCGACCTCAAAGAATTTCCAGTATCAGATCCAGGTTGCGTAACACCGCCGCCTCCTATTCCATTTGCCGCTGCATGTCGTGGCTCATTACACTCATCATTAGACCTGTGAGATGGGGTTCATATTGTATATATTTTTTTCTTCTCAACCAACTGGGCACCGACAGTCTATCTCAGCCTTTGTCAGTTGTTCAGTAATTATCTGTGCACGCATGCGTGTCACCTGCATAGATCTGTTCAGCAGCTGAGAGAGCAGCGACCAGACGCACTAATGTGGCTTCCTGTGCCTGGTCATTACACACAGATTGCTGGAATTTTATATTCACCCTTTTCATTATGAGCGATTAGCCTTCATTAGCTTGCCGGAGCGAGACGTGAGTGTGTGCACTCTGGGCAAACTGGAGTTTCAGTGTGTGCACGGTGTGTACGAGTGTGGGATGTGACTGTCGAGTGTGTGTTTTGATGACCCGTCTCTGATTGGAGGCCAGTCAGAGGAGGTGTCAGGAATGTCAAGAGTATTAAAGACTTTTTCTTTTCTTTTTTTTTTTGCACCATGCATCATCAAGGCATTATTCATGAGATGACTGTATACATATTAAATGATGATGTGACATGCAGTATGAATTTCATACAGGAGTGTAAAAATGGCTTCAGGCCTTTGTGTTAGTCAGGAGCACAAATTTCATGAATATTTCATGACTCTTGTTCCACCCTCAATTGCGCTGGGACACAAGTCACAGTTTCCTACCAACAGTTTAGATCTTGGCCTCAGTACTTATGAAACACAAGGGGAGATTTTTAAGAGGACGTTCTCCGCCCACGAGATTGATGTAAGTGCTGAATGCAGACGGAGTAAGCCGTTGCGAGCGGGTGGTTGACGGGGTTAGGCCGGCCTTTCAAATAGGTGCAAAGATTAGTTGTGACAGTCATTTTACACCAAGCTAAGCACGGATCCTGGCGCCAGGCTTCTCCTCTTCTCTTCTTCTCAGCCCCTCTCCCTTGTTTTCTATCTCACGCTTTCTCTCACTCTGGCATCTCTTTGGATGCCGTCCAGGGTTCACAAACTGCAGGTTGGCATGCGATGACTCGTGTGCCTTCTTTCTTGGCACTAGGGAGGTGAGATCAGGCTTACTCTTTTAACACACACATTCCAGATGCCTCCATAGTGTTGACATTGTGTTTATTTCTATCTTTTTTTTCCCTCTCCTGATCTGCGTTTCTTCTATGTCATACTTTTCCCATCTGGTCTGTCAGAACAACCCATTCCAGCAAATTTGTGCGGTGCCAGTGCTGTTGCTGGACCTTGTGGCTTATCTCATATCGTTCAATGCAGGCAAAAAAAAAAAAAAAAAAAAAGCTTTGTTTGCAGCTTTTGGACCGGAACCAAGAACCGGTGATCTAGAAGCTTGGGTTCATTTCATCGCCATGGCATAACTCAGGCATCCGTTACAAAGATTGGCCAAATTTTGTTCTGTGGTGTAAGGTGTTATCTAGATAAAGGATGGACGTCAGATAGAACATTATATATAATGTATCTCATTCAAAAGATATAAAATTGAAATGCATTCTGGGACTCTTACTGTTCTAACACCCTTTAAATAATTTTGACTAATTTCCTTTGGAGTAATGCTTTCATTTACTATGAAGAGCTCTCCACAGGGTGATTTCCTAACAGATAAACCTCCAATTAAGAAGCTTAAACCCCTTAAGGAACTGAAGAACCCTCGAGGAACCCTTTAGGAACCTTTTTTTTTTGTTATTAAATGATAGAATTACCACAATCTTTATATCTGTCTTTTCCTGCTCTCTCCTTTTCAAATCCTTTCTGTACTCCATCTACTTTATACCCTTTTTCAGTTCCTTGATACATCACACATACCAGATGGACCTCCGTGAGAGTCTGCACATTGTCCACCCTTTCATTCATCGCTTTTCTACCAGCAGAATGCCAGAGCTGGTACTTTTCCATTCTGTGCATTCTTACCCGACAACAACAGTGACAAAAAGCCATTTTGTTTCCAAAGAGCTCTGGGGCTTATGTCAGAAAATTGTGCTGGGTTTTGTGGATAAAACATTTTTAAAGCATTCAAGTATTTGTACATCAGTAATATACAATGGTTAGTTTTTTTTTTTTTTGTGGCAAAGAAATATGAGCTGGTTCGTAAGACCATAAAATTGTTGCTTCCTTTGGAATTTTGTAGATGAATCAGATTTGTTATCGTAGTTTATAGATGTTATCGTAGCTGAGATCAGAAGGTGGCGTGGTACGTACCAATCTTCAGCTACAGAACGCGCTTATTAATTAAGCTAGCTGGATAACGCTGGGCGTAGACGACTTAGCGATTTACACAGCAGGAATTTTTGGTTGTCAGAATGTTGCAGTGATATTAATTTGCCAACGTTTTAGACGTCAGGACGATGTCGGTATTAGGTTGTTTTTGACAGTCTTGATTACTTAGATGTAATGATGTCGGACCAATGTCACTGTGCTCTAACACAACGGTGCAAAAACTGACTTCAAAACCAAACTGATGATCAGAGAAGTACTTGAACTCCGGTCGCAGCGCTGACTGCACTACAGGGTATTAAATTGTACATGTACTTTATTACGCAGGAAAATGAAAGCAAATCTTTAAATTTCAACCGGCCACTTCTTCTTGCATCGCTTACCGAGCCTGTGTTCATCAGCTTTATTGTCTCCAGACGTAATGTTGTGTTCCTCCCTTTCACTGTCCTCCACCGTCTCTCCACAAGATCGTTGGAATACCACACTTCGTAGCATGCTGAGGTCTTAGCTCGCTTCTGAATGTTCAAGCGGTCAGCCATCTTTGTTGACGTAGCGTGTGCTGTTTCTCGTGGCCGATGCCTGTACTTTCAGTGCGGGAAATATAAAATACTATTTACTGTTGTGTATTTCAAAACAATTTTTCATCATGACTCCAGTGATACTACAAGTTCTACAGCTATTAAATACTGTCTAGTATATTTACACTCACCCTGTACATGCACATGTTTACCGCTGGACCACCAGGGAGAATTACATTAAAAGCTTGTAAATACAATAACAAACACCTTATTGCAGCTAAGATGCTTCTCATGGTAATATTTCATTTTCAAAGAAATTGTGTCCATCCCAATCTCCGATCAGAATCATAAACCCTGTTCGAAACTTAAGGGACCGCGAATGGAGTCGGACGTTGTGCGAGTGGATGGTCATCGGCATTAAACACTCCAAATAAAATCTACAGCTGTTTAAGTCGTTCACGTAACGTTATCTCAACGTCATTTTATTAAAGTCATTCTAACTTTAGAAAACAACATCTTGGCAAAGGTGAACGTCATCACAACTATTGTTTTCCAACGTTGGGGTTCCTGCTGAGGATGTAGTGGATATCTGGACAGGTTTATCTGCTGTTAAATAAACACTGATGGTCTCTGAGCTGATCCGGCTGTTATTAAATATGACACAAAGATATCAGGGTCTTTCTGGAAACTGGGAAAGGTACTGGTATTGTTAATGATGATAAAATGTTAGAGATGTCCTTAAGTGGATTATCTTCTCTTTTTAGACATTTTTAAACATTTTCATTTTAGCTCCCGCACTATCTGCCTCACTCTTTCTTTTTCACAATTCAGTTTTCTCTCACATACAGTATGTTTGATGGGCTGTACAATCTCGAAACTCTGTTCATCTTTCTCTCTGATTATGTCGCTTTGTCTCTGTTTTGCTGCTCTATCTATTTGTTTTCTTGCTTGTCTGCCTCTCCTTTATTCATAACTCACACACGGTTGATGATTCTCAATAGCATCAACGTGCCATTTGTCATTCTCTCTCTCTCTCTCTCTCTCTCTCTTTCTCTCTCTCTCTTTCTCTCTTTCACTCTCACACACACATTGTGTCTCTGCTACGCAAATGATCCGTCGTTCAGCTGCTAGGCGCGCTGCCACGCTACTGTAGAACCCTTATTGGGTTTGCGACCGAGGTTAAAAATGCCTACCTGGAGATCAGCCATGTTAATTATAAGCACTCGCAATAAAGCAATCTGCCGCTCGTCTCTCTCCGCCTGTGCCTTTGTTAGAGTTGATTACTGTCTTTATTATATAAATGAGCATAATCAGGGATGATCAGATTTAGCATCATGGCTAATAGTTCAGCAATCGTTTAGCAGTCAGTAATTACGTGCATGTTTTGATTGGATTGGGTGATCAGAGACCCGATGCTGAGTGGAGAGCGATACGGTGAAGGCGGCGAGAGTCCGTCCAGCTGTGCGCGTCCGAGGCAAGATCGACAAACCCAACAATGACAGTGTCAGAGCAGAGCCAGACGCAGGCGCTTAGCATGCCCGGTGTGACTTCTGAGGCTTTGTGAAGAGTCATGTCCCTGTCTCTGTGCCAGACAGCACACAAACATTTTTTACCCAGGCCTGCCGTGCCTGCTTTCCATCAAACCTGCTCTCCCAGTGATTGGCAGCGCGGGCAGCCAGAGGTATTAGCATTTTCCCTGGCTGGCAGTCGACGCTAATCGAAGGGGATTGAGGTGAGTGTGGATGGAATTAACAATGCCATGCTCTTATCGCAGGTCCTCCGATCCAAACCCCCACCTTCTTTCTCAAAAAAACGGTCACTCCAGAGACATATTATGTAAAGTCTATTTTTAGTCTCGCATTTTGGCAAACAGCACCTGATCCGTCTAGGTCATGCGATGACCAAATTTTGGAATCAGATCCTCGTTTTCTGAGACCTTAAATGGTTTGTTCTTTTTCGAGTTTCAAAGGAAAGAAAGGACTCATAATCCTACTTGGGACTGCCAAGAAACTGGGCGTATTTGCAAGAACAGTTTATCTTAGCCTAAAGACATCTCATCCTCATTTCACTGAGAAATGACCTGCAGTGGATTAAACAAAAAAAAAGTCTCCCCCCAATAAAAAAAAGCGCTCATTCCTTCAGGTCATGTGGTCTTTTCTATTCAAAGTTCAAATGCTATTATCATTTTCTGCTCCATCGCCGGTGGATGTTAGGGTGTCTGTGGGGAGAGCAGATAGGGCTCATCTCGTCTCCATCGCTGAACGACGGGGTGATCATTCACGCCGGCGTTATCTGCAGCCCCTCCATCTACACACACAATGGAGGCAGTGTGAATGCAGATAAGGTGTCACTGATGAGGAAGATAAGCTGCATCAGCCAGACAGTCTCACAGACATTACACACACACACACACACACACACACACACACACACTGCAGACACTTCTGCACTATTTGAGAATGTCCTTTGTTAAAATATCAAAGCGTATGATTTGATAATAAAATATCTTACTTCTTTAACTACACAGCCTTCGCGGGAATACTGTACGATCTTACGGACGACTGTTTAAATAAAACGACCGCGTGACTCATCTGCAAGTGAAACGAGATAATTGGGCTGGAAATGAAGTATAAATGTGAAATGTAAAGAATAAAATATGATCGGGTTTCCTCAAAGTTAATAACTTTCGTATAAAAGGCCCATTTTATTTCTTATAGAGCACAGGAATTTGCCGTTTATACATCACGGTGTAACAGCTCTCTTTTTATCTCCCTCATGAAGGTAATGAAAATATCCATCCACTGTACAAGTCCCTGTGAATTAGCGGTTCCTGTAGATAACGTATTAAAATAAATGTACAGTTAGTTAGATCAGTATAAACCTGTTATAGAAAATTCATTAGGAGCTTCAACAACATTGTGGTTTAAGTCATACGATCACATGTACAGTACCAGGTGAAGGTTTGGTCACAAGCTTGGATTTATTTTTTACATTATAGAACAAAACTTGGATTTTTTTTTCAAAACTATGAAATAACACATATGGCATTAGATAATTAAGTAACAACCGCTACACAGTTCCAGCTGTTCTGGAAGAGTTCTTGCAAGAACAGTCGAAGTCTGAGGTCACTCAGTGGTTAAGGCATTGGGCTATGTTTTGGAAGGTCCCAGGTTCAAATCCCACAACCAAGTTGTCCGTGTTGGGCCCCTTAACCCTCAACTGCTCAGATGTGTAATGAGTTAAAATGTAAGTGAAAAATTAACATCAGGAACGAGCATGGGGTTAGAAGGGGTGTACAAACTTTTGTGTCCAAAAAATTATTTTACACAAAGATATAAGTACAAATAAAGTTTTCAAATGATAATGATGATAATGATTTTATTTATTAAGGGGAAAAAAGTTGCTTAAACCTGCCTGGCCCTGTGTGAAAAAAATAATTACCCCCTAAACCTAATAAATGGTTGTTCCATCCTTGGCGGCAACAACGGCCAAGTGTTTGTGATAACTGGCACTGACTCATTCACATCACTGTGGAAAAATTTTGATCCTCTCTCTTTTGCAGAATTGTTTTAATCCAGCCACAATGAAAGGTTTCGAGCATAAACGGGCCATTTATGGATCTCAACCGGATTTTTTTTAAGCAATTCAGATTGGTGTGTTTCAGATCATTGCCCTGCTGCATAACCCAAGTGCACTCGGTCTTAAAGTCATGAACTAATGGTCGGATTTTCTGGTAGAGAGCAGAATGATTTGTTCCATTAATTATGGTCCAGGTCCTGAAGCTGCAAAGCCAGAGACCATCACACTACCACCACCATGTGTGACTGTTGGTACCATGTTCTTTTTATGGAAAGCTGTGTTTTTTAGCGAATGTGAGACGAGCCTTTGTGTTCCTTTTGGTGTCTTTCACCTTGGAACTCTCCCATGGACGCCATTTCTGCCCCCCAGTCTCTTTCTTATTGCTGAATCATCAACGCTGACCTTAATTGAGGCGAGTGCAGCCTGCAGTTTTTTTAGATGTGGGTTCTTTTATAAACTCTTGGATGAGTCGCCTGTGGAGTAATTTTGGTCGGTCGGCCGCTCCTGGGAAGGTCACCACTGTTCCAAGTTTTCTCCATTTGTGGATAACGACTCCCACTGTGGTTCACCGGAGTCCCGAAGACTTAACTCTTAAAAAATGCATTTTTGTGTTTATTCTGGTTATCTTTGTGTAATATTAAAATTTGTTTAGAGTGACAAATACTTTAACAGCATTGTTGCGTATTTTAGTCACTGTCACTGTTTACAAGTTCATCCAAGTTTATATATTTGAAAGTTTAATTCATAATTAATATAAAAGAAACGTCATGATTTGTGCACAATCTTACACCCCTACTATATATGAACGGTGTTTACTTTTGCTCTTAGTGAGAAAAGACTTTCTCGGAAAAACGCTCTCAGATTTGTCTCTATCAGCTTCACTTGATATCTGCAAAGAAATAGAAAAATGCAACCCCCGTGTCATTAATAAAACTTTCCTTTAGCAAGCAGGAGCCATAAAAAACAGAGCAGCCCCGAAAACATTCATCTCTCGCAAGGGTTTAACTGCACTTTCACAACCTGTGCAGAAATAGTGTCAAATTATAACAAAAAACCTAATTACGGTTAAAGCTACTGTAATCATCAGTCCCAGTTTTGTTAGAGCTTTAAATCTTCTGAGACGTTCTGAGTCTGACAGCGACGCCTTAATCGCCAGTTTACGTCCTGCAGCTGATGGAGGTGAGGGGCATAACTGAAAAAAACCATGTCATATTGTGAACATTAATTACACCATGTTTAATACGAAGTGTTTTTGCTTACTTTTTAGTATCGAAAATAATTTCAGAGCTCCAAAGGAAAATTGCTGATAATAATAATAATTATTATTTACTGTAATAACTAACTGCAGACGGATGGTCCATGTAAAGCAGTGAAAATGTCTGAATGCGTTCTACAGGCCAAATGTTGAAGAGTTTTCTAGGAAATAAAATTATATATAATTAGAGGATTCAAAACACCGTACTTCATGGGGAACCTTCTCTGAAATCAGTCCTGCATAATGATGCACTGGTTTACTGGTTCTAACACTGATGTTTTTTTTATTGTGTGCCAACAGGTGGCCCAGGCAGATGGCGTCGTCCAACGGGCTGTGCCGCTACGGCGCCCGCATCGACTGCTGCTGGGGCTGGACGCGGCGCTCTTGGGGGCACTGCCAGCGTGAGTGAACTGACGCTACCGTGGGCAGCCAGGGCTCTGGGGCTAGCTTAGAGGGGCTTCACTTCTGTTACACGCGCTAACTCTCTGCCACATACACTTACACACAGCTATAGACTGACTGCACAGCAAGTCACCAGTTCTTTATTAGAAATTGGACACCGCTTTTCCATTTAGTGCTGTACTGAGTGTTAGTAGCTTTTACTTTAGAGCCTGTACCCAGTAGTATCTTCCCTACAAAACTACTGACTACTGACACAAGACTACAAGAACATTAACAGCGTTTTGAGGGGCTCACCCTAATGATATCCATGCAGTACATATGGTACGATGATCACACTGAGTATCAGGGATTGTGAAAATTTTCATTCTGTTTATTGAATTGGTGACTTGTGTTAGGTCAAAAAAAATAATTAAAGCACTGACAAATTAAAGTTTATAATATCCTTATACCACAGCACTGTTCAATTTAACAGTTTAACAATTATACCTGCAAGATTTCAATTATTTCGCTATTTAGATTTTTATTATTAATTCTGTTTGTAACAACATACAGATTGTTACATATAGAAACATTGCACGGTTGCTAGTTTACTTTAGGACATTTAAAAGAGATAAGATTGGGAGATTGGACTCTAAAGCAATGACACGAGACTGAACCTGATAACAGCTTCTTAAGATTATAGTTTCACAAACACAATAAAAAAAATCAATACACTGTTAAATCAGAATTTATAGTATAATATAATATAATATAATATATAGTGATTTATTATTTACAGTGTCATAAATGTATGAGTGTTCAAGTCAAACCCAGGACTCACTTTGGAATAAGTTTTTGAACGTTTTGGCCATTAAAGGGGTTCCTGGGAGGCCGGCGTTTCAGGCGTGAAGCAGGCGATCTGATGAGAAAACCTTCTACCTTGATGGTTTATAGGATAAGTGCATTAGTGTATCAGGGGATTATATAGAGGAATAAAGGGAGTTCTGTTATTCTGAACAATCAAAAGTCCCACTTTAACTCGAACGCCTCTTGTATTTCATGGCCACATTATTAATGTAGAAAAATTTATTGATTGTTAATTCTGGTTTAGATGATAGGGGACAATAACAAAAAACGTGCCTGAACATCCTCATCATCGAGGCACGAGCGCATCACACTTACTGTACCTCTTACATTGAACAGATCAGAGAAACAGTGTTGAAATATTTTGTATATTTCTTCATCCCTTTGAAGTTAAATTCTGAAGATTATGGCCACCGCCAGCACAACGCACGATACAGTACGCCTCTGAATTGTTTTAAAAGCGAGCGTGACTTCAATCAAACGCAGCACACAGGCTTTGATTTTAACACTTGTTTGTATATGAGCCATTTTACATGAAGTGACTTTCTGATGGCCGAGCCAAGTACGTGCTTTGAATCACGGATAGGATAAAATGTTGAGCAATACTATATTAATATATTATAAGCAGTTTCAGTCTTTTTTTTCAAGTTCACATGCATGAAATGGATTAAGGCTGCGGGCCCGTGAGGCTTCTTTCTTCTTAGCTTAAATTTTAGGACTATTGAATAAGTCTGCTTCAAGGCACTTATGGTTCCCCATTCACAAACATTACACTTTGTATGCTAATACTTCTAGTTAGCTCACAGTGAGTATTAAAATACAATAAAATTACACCACAGAGAAGTCGGGATTACGTGTATTGTAATAGATATGGTGGCACGTTCTGAACAGAGACATGGAAGGAGTCTCCAGTGTCAGGGCTTTGTAAACCTGTATAAGATTCTGCTACCATGAAATCTTTAGTATTCTGCATATTTTAACGGCTACATTTTGTCTTAATAACTTTAGAAAGAAAAACAAACTACTGTAGTCTCATCTACAAAACCTAAATTCTCATCTACTTTAGGTGTATATATTTATAGCTGCTGTAAAGTAAGTGAAAGCAGGAAATAACATGTGTCATGGACAAATCAACCTTAAACATTGAGAAATTGCTGTGGTATAAGAGGAATAAAACACTCTGGGATATACGTTAACGTATCACTGCACCCGTCATGTGTTACTTTTTTATAAAATCACATGCTTTTGTGTTTTATTCCTTACATAAATATTCACTAAGGAAAGTCCTTTTTTACAATAAATGAAGTGTTCCTTTATGTATACTTAGTAAAAAAAATATATCAAATATAAAACACTCCATTTTTTTAAATATTATCCAGCTTACTGCTAATAAGAATGATCTTTAGACTGAAATTCTTTAAAATGAATGTGCAATAACTGTAGCTAGGAAAACGAGCCTCCTCTCCTCTCATACTCACAGTCTCTCTCTCTCTCTCTCTTTTAAAAAAAACAACACATTTTTATCTCCACAAGAAAAAAAAGAAAAAAACAGTCCATATATAAAGGCACTCAGCTATCTGGTCTGTGCAGAACCCTCGGAGGATGAGCCAGCAGCACTCGCATTAACAACACTGCCATGTTTTATGTGTCCGCTGCCGCTGCATGTTCCATACACATCCAATAAAGTAAAGGCATGTTTCCAAGCCTAAACATTTAGCCTTATGGTGAGATCAAAATAGCCCCGCGTTCGATGTAATTGCCTTCGGAGGCGTGTGAGGATATTATTAGCGATCTGAGCGCGGCTGGCACCCTGACAAATGCACAACCTTCTCTGCATGGCTTGTATGCATGATATTCCAGCTGTTGCTTCGGCTGTGGGAGCGTGATATATCTGGCTTCGCTCGGGAAGAAAGCTGCTTGACTCGCAAATCAACTCACGGAGCTGTAAGTAAGAGCTAATGCGATTTTTCTAACCCCGTGGCATCTGAGGTGTCTGTGCACCGAGCCGCGAGTCTCTCTTATCTCGTTTAGTTTATGTGCCACCTGTCACGTAATCACATGTGGGGCAGAATGAAACGGAGCATTGGTGCATACCTGCGATTCTGTGTTGGGTGGCTGAATGATTGGGAGTGAGTGAGGAAGTGTGCACGTGTCTCTCACATTTCCACTGGTGCTTTTTTAACTCAAATATTTATTTAAATACGTGTCGAATATCGCTATAAATTCAAACTACTGTAGATACCGTGCTCATGAGGTAGCTCAGTGGTTAAGGCATTGGACTACGGTTCGGAAGATCCCTGGTTCAAACCCCACAACCACTAAGTTGCCACTGTTGGGCCCTTGAGCGCGGCCCTTAACCCTCAACTGCTCAGATGTGTAATAAGATAAAAATCTGGATAAGAGCGTCTGCCTACATGTAAATGTTATTAAAATATTGAACATAAACAGCCACGTCTGGCGATAGGGACTACTTATGAGAAATGATTTTCACACGTCTGAACGAGCCCGTTTTTAACCCAGTTCTGTCATTTCTCAGTATGCTGGAACCCCCTACTACAAAAAAAACAGTCTGGGAACTATAATGTTGTAAAGCAATTGTAAAATCCATGCGTTCAAGAAAGTTGTCTTCTTGTACAAAACGCTCCTGGCTTCCTGAAAGAGTGAAACAGTACGAAAGTCAGGAACTATAGTCCAGGAGCTGGTCCTAGACAGAAGAGTGTAAGCAAACTTGCTGCCCAGGAACTAAAACCCTGGTACATTTTGTAAAAGCAAATCTAAAATCCATAGATTTCTAAAAATGTCCATTAGACAAGCCTAAATTTCCTGAGTTGCTGTGAAAAGGTAGAAAAATATCTGAAAATAGAGGAACTGACTATCATCTTTCCTTCAGTGGTTGCTGTCTTAAAATTCCATACATTCATCAATCCAGGAACCTCTGTAGTCCAACTTGGGGCCATGGAGGGCAATGGTGACCACTGGATTTATTCCCTTTTACAACCGTGGTAGGACCTCCGGTCAACATTCACACACTACGGGCAATTTGGGAAAACCAGTTAGTCTAATCTGCATGTCTTTGGACTGTGGGAGGAAACCGGAGTACCAGGAGTAAACGCATCAAGCACAGGGGAGAACATGTACATTCCATGCACACAGACCTCAAGGTGGGAATCGAACCCGGACCCTGAAGATGCGAAGTGACCATGCTAACCAAGAAGCCATTATGTCGCCTATCTTAATTAAATAATTATGTTCCCTAAAGGAACTCGACTTATGGTTCTGGATAATAAAATGAAAGCAGACTAGAAGTTTATTTGGAGGTTCCTGGTTTCTGAAAAGTTCCTGCAATAAATAGTTCCAAAAGCTTTTTGTACTGTTTCACTCCTGGAACCTTTCCAGGAAGCAAGTAACACGTTTTTCTCTACTGAAAAACTTTGTGAATGTGTACATTTTAAGTATGCTTATGTTGTTTTGTCCTTGACCAGCATTTAACTTCCTTGGCTGTAGCTCCAGGAGTTTTAAAGTCCTTTATCTCCAACGTTTCTTAGGCAAGAACTTTTTTAGAAACCTAAAAATTTGACTAGATGAACCAGATATTTAGTTAGAACTGTAGTTACAGGGTTTTTTAGTGTGTGTGTGTGTGTGTGTGTGTGTGTGTGTGTGTGTGTGTTGTTTTACTGTACTTTTTAGGAACCTATGACATTTTGTCAGGTTTCTCCACCTGTTAATCTGATTGTTAAGTTGTTAGTTCCTGTGATGCAATTCCAGAATGTTTAATACCTTTTCTCTTCAGGAAATCAGTAATATTAGGCAGGTTTTTCTCCTGGGAACATAACAGTTCTATGTTTGCCTACAATTTTTTGCTTTGCACCATAATTATAGCTCCTGGATTATAGTTAAAAACTTTTCACTTCAGGAATTTTGCCACAAACCCAAGAACTTTAGAAATGGACCACTGGAGAAATGGGAGTTTTCCTCCGCGGGCTCCATGTCCAGATCCTGATAGTTACAGAAGTGCTTGTATCAATCAGTAACTGGAACCTGGACCTTGACATATTACATTCACAATCCCCTTCAGCTCTGTTATTTTACAATGTGATATTAATTTCAATTTCTGTTCACAAGAGCCTTGAAAAAGATTCTAGACTGTCCAAGAAAACTCACCTAACACTTCAAACCCAAGGTTATTGTGTCCCAGTTGCAGCTAGTGAGCAATCAGAGACCCTTCACATACTCGGGCAGTAATTGAAACTGGATGAAGAAGAGTGGAAAGACAGGATAACGGTTAATGAAAGAGACAGCAGGAGCTCCGTCTTCCTTGATTGCAGCGTTTCAGCTTCTCCCATCATCCATCACATTCTTGAGTTCCTGGGGATGTAGTAAAGTGCAGAGGTAGAAGATCCTAATAAAAGCTTGGCAGAAGAGACAGGTCTTGGAGGGGAAAGTGCTCCGTGCTGAGCTAGCATACGGACCTGCTCTCTGAACCACACCCAAACATGACGCTCCAGAGCCAAATGCTGAGCCAAAACTGAAATCAGAACTGGCACCGTTCAGGGCAGTGGATACTGGAAGATACAAAGAGGTGTTTTATTTCCCAGAACATCTGGCTTCTGGTGAGCAAAGCTTAAGCGTGTCTTTTAAACTGAAGACTTAACAGACTGACAGACAGACTGAAGCACACACTCACCATATCAGAGCTGTCTCTCTCTGTTTTTCTCTTCCCCTGATTTTGTTTCATGATCTGTCTGTCTTTTTTTTTTATCTCTCTTTGTATGGTTCTCTGTGTCTTTTCCTCTGATTCTATATTTGTCTACCAGACATGGAAAATGTACCACTTGCATATCATTTTGGGCTTCAAATTGGTGACAGTGTTTAAAAATCCATGTACAAGCTTTTCAGTTACCACTCTGCTATTAGAAGGAGATGTAAACATGATATTTGCTCATTGCAGATGAGTTAGCTGGATATTTCAGGAGAGCTTGATAAGTTGGGCAGGTGTCGTCTCGCACCCAGCTGTTCTAATCCAAATGATAAACAGGAACCTAAGAAGTAGAACTGCGAGCAGGTCACTGCTGAACTTTTTCCAGATTTAGCGTTAGCTTGGGTAGAATTATTCTTTCATTTGTCTGATTGGTTGATTGGTTGTTACCGATCACTGATCATTATTGCCTCCCAATAATTAAACTTAGCTCACCTCTCTCCCCACAAGCCAAACACTGATCATCGTTATTTTCAATTAACAATCACCCATTGGTAGTGTTTTCCAATGATGAATCATTAATCACTGTTCCATTACCCAGTAACTTATCACCACTATTCCCAATGACCAATTATATGTCACCATTGTTCCCAACGTCCAATCAATCCGATCACAGTTGATAAAAAATAAATAAAACTCTGTGTATGATGAACTGTATTCACTAATCACTAATCACAGATCAACATTATTGTTCCCAAAGACCAACCAACCAAATAACCAATTGATCACCCAAATGACCAATAACTGGTCACTATTATCTGCAACAACTGCTTACTGCTCACCACTATTCCCAATGACTGATTAAGTATCACCAGTGTTTGAAACTACAAATCACTGATCATCAATTGTCTACTAATGACCGACCACCATTGTCTCTCAATGACCAGTAGCTGATTATCATTAAATACAACAACCAATTACAGATGGCCGTTGTTTCCAATTAAGAATCGTTGATCCCAGGAATCTTCCCTGAAAACATGTGGTACGACTGTGTGGGAAAATCTCCATCATCGGAAATTATATTGTTTTATATATATATATGGTTCATAGACGATTCTGGATTATGTTTTCACCATGTATTGATAACGTGAGTGGGTCTGTGATGGCTCAGGCAGTTGAGACTCTGGGTTGCTGATCGGGGGTTTGAGCCCCACCACCCCCACGTGGCCAATGTTGAGTCCTTGGGCAAGACCCTTAATCCCATCCCGCATACTGCGTCCCAAACCTGCTTAGAAAATGCGAGGACAGAAAGGGCATCCGGCGTCAAACTGGACACATCTTGTGGATCAAGTGATCTGATGTGGCGACAACTAGGATCAAAGGGACAAAACCCAAGAAAAAGGAAATAGCAATGTGTGTAATCATTAGGTTGTTTATAAAATATGGTTAATCATGTGATGGATCACTTATAACAGTTTAGTGCTGAATTGTTATCAGGACGTGTATGATAGCGTTTATAGCTTCAGAGTAACTGAACTGACGGTAAATGAACGTAGGTTGAGAATACGTGCAGCACATCTTCATGTCCACTCCGAATGTGTCCAGCGCCCAAATCTGTTACGCTTGGACTTTCTGTTCCGGTCTGTTTGACCCTCTCTCTCTCTCTCTCTCTCTCTCTCTCTCTCTCTCTCTTCCTCTCCGTGTCTATATTTGCATCTGTCTCCCTCCATTCCTCACTATACCTCCCTCTTTCCAGTTTCATTTCCTTTCTTTCTCTCTGCATTTAACTCTGTCTGCCTTTCTTGCTGTCTTTACATTTTTGCCTGTTTCTTTCTTTCTGTGTTATTTTCTCTCTCTTCCTGTCTTTTGATATCCGTCTCCCAGGATCGCTGTTCCTGTTGGTCTCTTAATATCTCTCTCTGACATGCTGTATCACTCTCTCTGTATCTGTATCGCTCTCTCTCTCTATTTCTCTCTCTCTGGTTGTCTTTCTGTCCACCTGCTAGTCTTTCTGTCTCTCTCTCTCTCTCTTTCTCTCTCCATGCGATTAGATTTACACTGGGAAGATTAAACTCGTATTAACTCTCTCTCTGACATGCTCTACTGCTTTGATCCTACTGGCAGATCCTGAAAGCCAGGAGGATTTGAGTCTGCTGGAGAGGCCCTTTCTGCCTGCTTAGTTCCTGATAAGACTACAAAGAAGCCTGAATCAGATCTGAACTTTTAATTGGTAACATAATACACAAACACGTCTGGGTGGATATACTGTAAGTGAAGCAGATAGTCATAAACGGAAGTGAATTTGTTTGTGCTGGAAAGAGAATGGGATTTCATTAATCCTTATGATTAAAAAGTCACTGACAGTGACAGAAATAAAGCGTATCACACTCCGTTATGGGAAAAAAAAAACATGTGTATAAATGTTAGATCTGATAAAACTGCACATGTGAACTTAAGTAAATATGTGGCATCGTTTAAATAAAAAAACTGAAACTATGAAGAGTATACACTATATGGACAAGGATTTGTCCAATCTTGTTACTTTTGTCCAAACTTGCCCTTATGCCCAGTGAAGGACAATCCTAATGCATCAGCATACCAAAACATCTTGGACCATGCAATGCTTTGTTAAACTCAGTGGCAACAGTTTGGGAAAAGCACTTTGTACCCCAGTGCACAAAGTAAGGAGTATAAAGACAAGGTTTGATGAGTTTGGTGTGGAAGAACTCGACCGTCCCGAACACAGAGCCCTGAGACCTCAACCTCATCGAGCACCTTCGGGATGAACTGGAGCGGAGATTGTGAGCCAGACCTTCTCGTCCAACATCAGTGCCTGATCTTATAAACGCTCTACAGAATGAACGAGAACAAATTAACACATAAACATCTTGTGGACGGCCTTCTGAAGAGTGAATACTGTTAGAACTGCTAAACCAACTGGGGACAGACTCCATATTAACATACAGTGGTCGCTTGGCATACGAACGCCCTGCCTTGAAATTTTGCAAGAAATTTCCCCGGCTTGTGAAACATGTTTGTCGGCAAAGTTAAACAAATTGAGTTTACTTTGTTCTTTGTGGGATTTTTGTATTTTGTGTAAGATTTAGTGAAGACGTAGCACCGCGGGTCCCCAGGACGGTAGCAAGAAGAAAAGGGAGCCGCTTTCAGTTTGGTTTTTAAAGCAGCCGGTGCCGAGAGGAATCATAGATTAAGGTTAAGTGAGATTTAAAGTCTGTTTATTTCATATTCGACTTCATTTACGTGTCATTTCTAAATGTTAAGATTATTTTTATATGCAAAAATTTATAGATTATAGTGTTGGAAATTGGTGATATTTTGGACAGCTGGAACAGATTATCTGCATTTACATTATTTCCTCTGGATTCAATTTGTACAGTATGTCAGGGTACATCTACATATGTGTGTTTTTGAATACAAGGTCATTGCAGGGGTGTTTATATAAGCTGATGTCACGCAGTAACAGTACTGTAACCTGGTTGTTTTCAAATATTATAATGTTCTCAATATCCTAAAGACTTTAAAGCCTGAACACTTTGCATTGTGCCTGGTTTGTCGTACCGCCTTTGCCAAGTGAGTTGCAAACCAATTATGTGTTTAGATTATGTGGAGATGTTTTTTTTTTTTTTCAGCCTGGTACGTCTAATCATAGACGTTGTGAAACGAGCAACATGTACATGAGCAAAGATGTAAATATATTTAGAAATGAAGCTGAAATTCTTTTTTACTTCCCCTCCTTATTGAAGCAACATAGAGGTGGAGGTTCGCTTGGGGTAAAATGTGGCGGTGCAGGACAGAGCATAGAGCGCATTCAAGTGGAAATATTAACATGTTAATATTAACCGTACAGAAGGTGCTGCAGATAAGTTTTAAGACTGGGATGTTTCACATTTGAGGTTTAAAAATCTGTTGCACTCAGGGACTCGTTTAAATTTCGAATCAAATCCACCAACTCCCATCAGCACATTTATTTCAGCACTACAACCTGACAATTCAAAGTAAACGTGTGCAATATATTTGAGCTACCCAGAAGACATTATTAACAACAGAGTGACATTATTTTACTATCAAGGCGTTTGAGTTAAACCCATCGGTTCGAGCGGCCAGTCAAATCCCCATGATGACTTCACCATGGTGTTCATCGCATCCCATTTTGAGGACCAGTTCTGTAAGGGCCTAATCTGTGCAGAACGCGTGTCTTCTCTCCAGTATACTCTCATATCATGAATGGGAGGAAAAATGATACGTTCATTTAAACTAAAATCTCATACAGTAACACAATATGCGATATTATGGTACTGCATTATGTATCTTATTGGGGGTTCGATGCAGTCTCGTTGTGCTCTGGCACCGATTTTGCGTCTCGCTGTTGTATTCCAATACCCTGAGTCTCAGGCTGTACAGAATGTGCTTACGTTTCTTGGCTCGATATATTTGTGCGTGGCAGGATTTGTACATTTTAATGAGGTGCTTGGGTTATCAAGGCTCAAGGACCCTTTTTAATCCCATAATTAGGCCGCTCTCTCTCTCTCTCTCTCTCTCTCTCTTTCTGCACTGCGTACCTAACATTCTTGCACCAAATGAAACGTGAGAGACTGTGTTGTTGGTATGCATTATATGTATTGTGTATGTGCTGTAAAGAATGCATGTCCTTCACAGCATGGCTCCCATGTAATGTCTTCCCCTCTCCCTCGTCTTCCCTTGTTTTGTTTTTTTTGGCTGTTTGTTTTTGTTGCAGCTCTCTACCCCTTAACCAACAGGGTACTCGGGATAAGGTGCCAGGCCAAAGGTTAGCATCACATGTTCCCTTTTGCATTCATCTCTGTTCTTGTGTTTTGCGAGGAGCCCGTCCTCTGGATCCTCACTTCCTGTTTATTTATAGCTCTCACTCATGCTCGGTACACATGCTGATTTCCTGTGCACATTTCCCACCTGCTGCTGCCGCAGCCTCTGTTCCCGCTGCCGCGCTCGAGGATCGAGATCCCGTCCAAAACAACACCGTCGATTCTTTATGAGTCTTAAAAAAAATAGAGTTCTTCTATGAGTGGATAAACTTTAGAGGTACAGAATAACGAAGAATAAATATCTTTATACTTTCTCAGCAGGAATAAATAAGTTATAATGCTTCTAGTAAAGTTCGAAATTTAGAAAAGGATACATCATGAATGTGGCTCGAAGGAAAAAAACACTAACTTCATGTATGTGTTATAATAAATGCACTGTTTATGTAATGTTTTGCTTCGTCTGTGTTAATCAGGTCTTATGTGTGTGTTATAAAGTTCTTGTGTTACTCTAAAGACACATTTTATCACCTGTTATATTTTGACATATTTATTAAATTAATGAATTATTTAATTGATTAATTAAATAATTAATTAATTATAAGGCATAACAATATGGTTTAACCATTTATTTGCTGCTTATGACTCAGGTATGAAATTTCTCAGGTTCTTTTATATCAATGCATTTCCAAAAATATATATATATTTTTATTTATATATATATAATACCGAAGTAGTCTGCTTTGAATTTCCTGAGCTCAGGTTAACATGTCATTTAATGCATATAACAGTAAAGCACTTCAACCTTAAACATTGATTTGAATGATTTGATTGCTATTTAAATACAGTACATGTGAACAAAAAAGTAAAAAAAAAAAAGAATGAATACCCGGGCTAGTTTCAAGCCGTGCAAACATAATAACAGTCTATTAACATTTCGACGTTGTTTTATTAATAATGCCGCATGACCATGTCCATAAGAACAGAACCGAGCACACCCGCTTTACCTTTGACTCATTTTTTTCAGCTCACACATACTTTATTCAGTGTTTCTTTTCCCTTTCCCTTCAGTCGGTTATTTAATTTACACCGTAGCTGTGAAACTCATTCTCACCGAGCCGCTGAGTGCTGTTATATGCTGGTCTTTTCTGTAAGTCTGCTATATTTACCAGCAATAATTTGGAGCTAATTTTTTGTAGGTCATATTCATTCATCTTAATTTATGTTGGTGTAATATTTCAAAGCGAGCGTTTAGACTTCGAGGCAGAAGTAAAAAATTTGACGATCAGATCTCAGGATCTTTTGAACTTTGAATAGATTCACCGATCAGCCATAACATTAAAACATTGCACCCAAAGTTGTGTACTGCAGGTTCCCCAGGTGCTTCCGAATCAGGTCTGACCCCCGGGCCATGACTCCACAAGACCTCTGCAGGTGTGCTGTGGTGTCTGGTACCAGGATTTTAGCAGCAGATCCTTTAAGTGCTGTAAGGTGCAAGGCACGGTCTCTATGGATTAGACTTGTTTGTCCAGCGCATCCCATGGCTCGATTGGATGGAGATCTGGGGAACTTAGAGGCTTAGTCAACAACATTGAACTCTCGGCCAGATAAACCTCATAAACATCAAGCTGTTGATGCCTGATTGTTCTGATACCTTTCTATCATAACCAGCATTTACTTTTATGACCAGTTTGTGATACATTGGCTTTTCTGTGGGATTGGACCCTACAAGCAGGCCTTTGGGTCCCCACTGGCATAAATGAGTCTCCGTCCTGCCCATGGTCCTGTTCTGGTCTGGTTCATGTGCGTTAAAATTCTTGTCCTAGCTTCTGGAAGTTCTAATCCCTCCTGCGGCCAGGAGCCTAGAGAAAGCTGATTGGCCGAGCCCTCTCAGAGGGGAGGGATGAGAGGCACATAGCGCTCTCGAGTCAGTCGCGGCTTTACAGCTAATCATGGGCGTCTGTGAGCTCACGCAAGCGGAAGGAAACGGATAGCGCTGTCCTCCGAGTGTGTTACGCCGCCCCAACGGTGCACGAGCGAACAGTTCGAAAAGATGCGGCCAGCCGACGTCATTGGGACGTGACATACTGAGGGGGCTACAACTAATTTAGGGAGAAAATCTGGAAAAATCCAAAGAAAAATTTTAATTTAAATAGATTAATATATAAATGAATAAATTTCAATTGTTTAACGGAATTCTTTTTTTACGAAAAGACCTCTGGCTGGGTGCAATCATCACATCGTAATTAAAGTAATAATTACACTCTACTTTAAGTCTGCATTATAATATGTAGATGATCAAAGTGTATATAAACAAAGGTATGCATGATGTATATAAATGCCACTGTTGTGATTTTCTGTGCTTGTTGGTTTGTGCGAACTCTTTAACCGCCGAGTCGTGTTATCCGCTTCGACATCGTATAGGGAATGTGACATGTTTGCTCATAAAAGGTTATGCATTTTATCGTGACATTTCTAAGTCTATAGCAGCACCATAAAGGGCTTGTTATGACATTTGTAAGAGCACGCGTGCTGACCAGGAAACCGCTATTGATTTTAGCGTGAGATATGGAAGAAAATAAATAAATTAATGAATGAAAATCAAGCTCTGTAGACTGAACTAAAAATGACAGTGATGACGTTCACTCCAGAAATATTGGCGCCGTTTAAGAGAATTATTAAAGTTTTATTAAACCGTACATAACACACGGTGGCTCAAATCGTCCACAGGAACATTTAGTCACCTCTCCCTTACCTGAAGCTATTGTTATTTTTCTCAAAATACAGTGATGCTCAAAAGTTAGTGCACCCTCTTTTAATTCTATGTGTATTTGGAGGTCTAAGAATACAACCACTGAGGGCTGCACGAACACTGATGATCAATTAATCAGGTCCTTGTGATTTATTTATTTTTTTATAATTATCACGTTTCTACACAAAAACAAATCAGATTAAAAGAGGGGGCACTAACTTTTAAACATCACTGCATACAGTATATAGAATACAATTTTCTCTTCAAAAATGTTCATCACAATTATTCATGCATATAATAAATGTTTCAAATAATACAACAAATGTGACACTTGGAAAATAAATAAATAAAATCCATTCACTAAAAACGTTTCCCAAAACTTTAATGTGCCTCATTCAGTCAATATGTTTGTTGAAGTTTTTCTACGCGTATAAAATCAGCTTGATCGTCCATCATCGTGAGGAAAAACCAAAGTTGTTTTTGACGTAAGTGAGACAGATGGTTGTTAAGCTTCAAGTCAGGCGGAAATATCAGGAAAATGCAAAAACAGTCAAAACAAAATCACAAAACACAACAAGAGCCTTAACGAGAAAAGTTTGAAAAACAAACCAAAGAAAAGAAAAGAAAAAAAAAACCCCGGGAGAGTTTAAGCACAAACTTCTCCCCACAGTTCTGTTATTCGTTAAATATTAATCGTATTATGTGCCAATGGTTTTAGATTGCCTTTCACTAATTAAGAAAGGAAGTTACTTGGAAAATGTTCAAATGAAACTATTTACATTTCCAAAATAGTTAAGTTAAAAAAATAAATAATAAAAATAAATAAAAACTCATTATCTGTGCTATTCTTCAATACGAAGGGTGCCAATAATTCTGGTTTGTATTCTGGCGAATGAGTTGAAGGTCATGTCACCTTGAGGACCCATTGTTTGCTCATTACGCATCTAAGAAACAGACCTCACTACACTGTTACGACTGTTGCCATGGTTACATCTCAGATAAAAAATAATCCTGTCCGACACAACCATCAGACGTGTATTCGTCTTTATTTGTCTTTATTTTTCTTCCTGTTTGACTTGTGATCCGTGTGTGGAGTGTAAACCGTCCCCCTGTTAGTTGGGTGACAGAAAGCTCCAGAGAGGACAGTGTGTATTGTAAGACACTTGCAGGGACGTTTGACAGGTTTTGATGTGGTCAGTCTTCACGCGGGTTTTTCCTTGATTAAGTCATGCCTGAGGTGTGTGTGTGTGTGTGTGTGTGTGTGTGTGTGTGCATGCCAAGAGCTGGCTGTTTTTCACTCCCAGACAAAGAGGATAGGTTTTCCTCTTCCTCACGACTTATTTATTCCGTAAGCTCTTCCCGAGACTCCGGCGCTCACAAATATAACCTCATCTCCTGACCAGGCAGCAGGTACTCCAGACTAATCCATGATCTCGCCGGGTTTGATAGCTGCCTGGCGGACCAGATAAATCAGCGACCCGGATAACGTTTCAATGTCAAAGCACAACTATTCGCTGAGTTTCAGGTCTACTGTACGTCCTAATTAGGTTTTTACAAAATAAGGAATTCAAGAAAGGTTTGATTGAGTGACTTTTACAATTCAGTGTAAAAGCAAAGTGAAGGTGAAACGACACACAGGGGTATTATATATACTTATATACTTATTTACCCCTGAGATCAGACAGGTGATTTAAAACATGCCACGGATTTCGTGTTCGGCGTTTTAATTTCAAAATCGCCTAAAAAGCTGGTGTTTTGTCTCTTAATGACCGACCAGATAATCACTGGTTCGGTCCTGACCTCGGGTTCTCATCTGTCTCCTTTGAGTTTTCCAATTTCCTTTTAACCAGTAGGGAGGCTGGCTAAGCTAAACTTCCCCTCGCTGTGAGTGGTGTACCGCGATCGCAGGAAACCCATCCAGGATGTACTGGATCTAAAAATAACTATATTCACATTACTACTGGCAAAAAAAAAAAAAAAAAACGTTTAGGCAAAAATGCCCGTTTTTGAGCTGAAATGTAAAAGATTTTACTGCAGCAAACATTACCCTGACATTACGAAGACTTTTCCAGGACAGACTAATCAATACGCAGCGCAGATTAAACACTTTAATAGCTTTAATGTTTTTTAAGTTAATTGCCAGTATAAATCTGTGGACTTTATAACAATGAGTGTTGTTTATAACTTTGTTGTTTATTAGTGCTTTTAATTGTTGCTTTTGAATTTTCGAACCCATAAAGATAAAGTAAGTGTAGAATTCATTTAAGAGTACAAAAATAATAATAATAATATACGGAGGAGGCAAAAATGATCTGCACGTTAGCTGTGGAATTTATTTAAGGGAACTTTTATAAAAGACAAATACATAATTTTTCTGCCTAATGGCAGCACCATGGCGTAGCTTTTAGCGCCGCGGCCTCGCACCTCCAGGGCGACTTTTGAAATTTTTCTCGGCCGGTGATTGAGGATGTTTCCGTTCCAGACTCTGGAACGCCGTTTACTCTCAGGCTCATGGTGAAGACTCCATGTCTCGTCACCAGTAATGATTCTCTTTAAGAGACTTCCACCTGCCTTGGAGTACCTACTGCGGATCATTTTTGACTCACCCTCATACATTTCTGTAAAGTCTAGCAGTTGGGTTTGTTAATTTGGTGAAAAAACAAAAACCTTTGTTTGGTTTATCGTCATTTGCCATTTAACGACTCTTGTTTGTAACACATACCCAAGGGGCAGCCTTCTGTTCTGAAAAATGAATAAAACACTGACGTGCCAAAATCTGCTCCAGCAGTGAGTCAGTCCCCATCAGAGCCCCGTGTTAAAATGTACAAATTCTTCATCAGAAATGAACATGTTTACAGCCACAAAGAAATGGTTTTCATGGATCCTCATATCTGGGTTTCCCATCGTACGAAGTTGTTACTGTATGTAACTCATCAGTTCAAATTACATTAAGCAATAATAAAATATGCATAATTAGGGATGTGGCTGATTTTTCGCTGTAGTTTAACTTTAGAAAACCATCGGGTGACGTCCTGCCTGGTGTTGGAATATATTTCAGATTATTTCATACCTTCTAATTTTCCCTTCCTTTACATGTGCATTACGTAAAACTACAACCGAAACAGACTTAAAACATAGTAACACATTCTTCATGCCATGTCCCATCTCTGTCCTTACAGCGATTACAAACAACAAACATACAGTGTCATTAAAATCCATAAACAGGGACTAGACAGATGTTATTATTGGCGTTGGTGTGTTTGTGCTGTGAATACATTGACAGAATGACACGGTGATGATATCCTCTCGTTTGTTTATTCTCCGCTCAGTGTGTGTGTGTGTGTGTGTGTGTGTGTGAGTGACTGGGCAGATGGAGGTGTCTGACATCCCTGTCCCTTATTGTCCCCGCCGCCTGTCTCTTCGTCCCCACACTGGGCATAATTAACGCCTTTGAGCGGACACTGTTATGACAGACTTAATGAAGCTTTTAATGGAAATTAGTCCGTCTTGGCTGGAAGCTGCCACTCGAAACGGCCTGCTGACACTCATGGCACTTTGATTGAAAAGAAAAATGTACGGTGGCTGGCAAGGGGAACACACACACACACACACACACACACACCGCTCACCACTCTATATATCTTAATATACCGACTCGGAGCCGGCGGGTGCCTGGAATCCGCATTAACCCACTGCTTTCAGATTTGAGAAGCTTTATTTCTCCAGGTGCAGCTCTGGGCGTGGCTGTGTCCCGATCCACATGTGAGATGAAATCAGTCGTGAAGTGGAAGTGTGGATCGCACTCAGTATGGCTCAGTGCCTGAAGGCAAACAGTGCAGGCCAAATTAGTGCATTTATAAAGAAGAAAAACAGTAGAGTGTATTCGCAAGTTCTATTTCTAGGAGGTCTACTGTATATGATGAGGAAATTATTTATACGTTCATTAATGTTTTATTCTTTTAATAACAAATTATGAAAGGATTACTGGTAATGGAGTATCAAAGCTCTAAAGGACAGTTTTGCCATTTAGAAATTGATTTCTCCCTTAATGTAGGTATTACTTAGAGTAAAAATCCTTATGAGAGTGTTAGTACAGTGATGTTATTGTGCTCATCCTAAAACAGGAGAAATAATACCTTCCAAGTGTGGATATGGTGGCTTCATTTTCCCTGATGAAGGAGTCTCCAGTGTCAGTGCTTCGTAACCGTCAGTGCTCGAGCTGGGAATGTAAGAGTTCTGCTCCGGGCAAGTCTTCAAGGCGTGCATTACATACAGGATGTTACACAAACTACATTTTTTTCTCATTATAATATAATTATAGTTATATAACAGAGAGAGAGAGAGAGAGCTGGTGAATAAGCGACTGTTTCTAATCAGCAGTAGGAGGTAATATGTTATTTTGCAGATGTTCCACAACATTAATTCAAACTGTACATAGACAATTCAATTTCATTAAATAAAAATAATAATAATGATCATTTAAAGTGGTAATCACAGGAAAATTGCTGTGATGTAAGAAGAAAAAAAAACATTTCAGGAATTAATCCGCTTCTGGGTTGTAACAGTAAATCCACTTCACATCCGTCAGCGTCGTACCGTCATTATAATGATTACTTTTTTTTTTACAGTATTTTTCAACTACACGCCTTTAAAAGTTACATATGAATTAAGTCCTGGTTAATCGTTTAGATATCTATTCATTAAGGACTGTTTCGGATGCAGAAACATGTTTGTTTGTTTGACTCTGATGTAAGTGTTCTAAAGGTCATTTTCCCAAGTTCTTTCACACATTGGCATGGACCCAAGTACACTTGACCCCTAAAGCCTGGTGCATTTAATACCCTCTGTACCAGCACTCTGTACCAGCACTCTGTACCAGCACTCTGTACCGCTCAGGCATGGATCATGCTCGAGTGTAGAAGCCTACTGTTAGTGTACTCGGGTACGGAACAACATTATTAATGTGAAAGCCTGCAGGGGGAGGCGATCATACTCAGGGTTAAATCTGTGTAATGCTGTGTAATGTTTAATGAATTAGTGTGAAGTTTTTTAAATAATTGATGGTTGTCTCACCTGTATGGGAATCTCTACAGCTCTGTGTCAACACGGATGCAAGCATGGAGACTGTATCGGACCCAACAAGTGCAAGTGTCACCCGGGTTATACTGGAAAGACCTGCAACCAAGGTAATGCTTTCTGCTTTAACACCAAGAAATCAGGATATATTACTGTATGTTAATTTGCACACACACACACACACACACACACACACACACACACACACACACACACACAGAGAGAGAAAGGAAAGAATGTCACTCTGTAATTTGCCCCGATGTAGCACATTTTTTATGTTTCTATTCTTATAATAATAATTATTCCCAGTATGACACTTTGTATCCTTTTCCTGTTTCATTTTTCGTCAGACAGACGTCTGTCACTCATTGTATATTTTTTCCTCCTCTGCATAAAATATAAAAGGCCTTATTCAGCAGAATAGAGAAGCAATAATCTCTAAACTTCCTCGGCCTTTACGCGATACGATCTCTGGCCTCAGATAACCGCGTACTGAATAAAGATAGCACTTCAAAGTAATTGCGCTGTAAGTGCTCCGAACATCAGGACGCACCGTTGCAGATAACCTTTTGGTTTGGTAAAAGGGTCCGTCCACCCGGAGAGGAGACGGCTTTGGAGATTTGAGGAGTGAAACTACCGCCCTAAGAGAGCAATGGGAGAAGGTGTAATTAAAAGGGAGGGAAGAAGGAGGAAAACAAAACCCCTGAGGAATGTGGAACTGAGCGAGCTCGTCTCGGAGCCTGACGCGCTCGGTTTCGTGTCGGTTCATTGTTAGGCCTGTGGACGCGGCGAAGATCACGGAAATGATTGCTTCACCTGAGCGGACAGGGGAGTCGGGTTACAGGGCAGCGTTACTGGGTAGCTAATTTAAAACAAACATCTATAAAATAATACCGTGCAAATAACTGGAGTTGCCAATGACCCGGGCTGGTGGACTGGACTGTTCTGGTGGACTGGATCACAGAGGATTATGTGACTCATACACTTATATATATATAGTCAAGTGTAACATTTTACCTCCTTTATGACAATAGGAGGAAATTTAATTTAAAATAACTACTTGTTTACGGTAGAGCCGTATTCAGGGCTAAGGTGCAGGAGCAGTCAAAAGTTTGGACACACCTTCTAATTCAATATGTTTTTGTTCTAGTGATTTATTTTCTTCATTCTAGAACAGTGAACAACAACAAAAACAACAACAGTCAGTTGTCATTTTAATACACGAAGGTCACCTGTTCTGGAACGGTTCTTGAAAGAACAAGTGTGTTTGTAAAATCCATCAAACTCCATGATGAAACTGTCTCTCATGAAGACCTTCCCAGGAAAACAAGACAAAAAGAGTCACCAGCCACAGAAATCACCAATTAACAACCAGCACCTCAGATCAGAGCCGTTATGAAGCTTTACTTGCAGCATTGTTTTAGAAATACCAATCAGGAAAAACCATGGAGTTAGAAGGGGTGTACAAACTTTTGACTGTTATTGTACATGCACATAATAAGTAGTTAATCCCTATTCATATTCAGACCTCAGATCTAACGAGGGATTTCAGCGCTACACAAAGAGTCAGAAACAGAGACATATCTCAGTAATGCGCGATTCTGAACTTGGATTTTGTCCCGCTCTTCTTGCGTAATTTTGGCTCGAGCGCGGAGTCCGAATCCGCTAACTGACAGTTTAATATAACATCAATATGTCACACTGAAATGTTATGGCTTCATCTGTAAACATACGAAAAATATAGAATGCCACAGGAGGTCGAGATTAAGGAGATAAATATTAGATTTTTTATTTATTTATGGCGTCAGCAAAACTCTAATTGTTTTTCGTCAATTATAACATAACTTTTGAATTAAAGTCAACACCTTTCAGGTAGTTAGTTTATAATCACATATTGATAGTCATAAAACAATTAAACAAACAAAATAAGCAGTTTAAAAGGTGGACTTCCTGATATGCATATGACATTAATATTCCTTTATGTATTATATGACCAATTCAAACACACGGTGATTATTTTCTCTGCTGTTTAAACATGTTGAGACACGGAGACGACTTTTATTTAAACAGACCGAGCTAATGATGACGGGCCGCAGAGGGATAGACTTACGATCACATTCCTGTCCTGAGGTGGGAAAATATTCAAAATATTACTTAAATTACTAGTTATTTTAGGCTATTTTTGTTGTTATGGCTCTTTAGTAAACTTCACTAATGTGACTTTTAAGAAGCAGCCCTACTTCGATTCTCAATGTTAAAGAAAAGCTGCTTAATTTAAAATAATGACTAAATTATTTACTGTAACTGAGAGACTAAGAGCGACGCAGCTGATTATTTGCTTCAGTCGGTTCAGTAATTACGTGTAATTAACCATTATTTCAATACTGAAAAAAAAAAACTAATCACGATTCCTGTTTGAGCCGCTGTTGTGCAGCTTTAGTCCTTCATGTGGAGTCCTGCACAATCCAGACTTAATCATTAATGGTTGCTGGGCTTCATAGTCAAATCAAATAACCTGATTCACAAAAATCCCAGGTGTGTAACTGAAGCCCCCGTGCTGACGTCCCTCTCCTCACTCGTCCCCTCCATGTGTTTGGTGTAACATCCTTTTGCCATTTCAGTTATCGAGCTGGTTAGTTAACAGATCTCACACATCGAGTGAGGATCCAGGACCCGAGTTGTCCTATTCTGAGCTAATTATTTTACTTAGACTAATCCATACAAATATATAAATACAATTTTATATAATGACAAATGATACGGTGCTGACATGGTAGTTATTCTTATAGTTTAATATTTTTTATTGAGGCACCGTCCTGCCACATGGCACACGACATAATATGATAAGGGAATGTAATGATGTGAGAATTTAATATGTAGCCTCCAGTTCATTATTTCTAAGAAACACCCAATAGAGTCTGTAATTGCTTTGAGAATTTGTTTAACATGATGCAGTGCATCCATGCTGCAATTCCAGAAAGTCTTGATCCAGCACTCCGAGATTTAAGAAAAGTTAGGAATCATAACGTTCTAAAATACGAGAGGCATTCAAGTCAAGGCGGGATTTTTGATTATGCAGAAATCTCACTTTACAATCACCTGCTACACTAATGCAGTCCTCTTAACTGGTGCTTGGACACATCAAGGCCTGTCTGATTCACGTCTGGCCTCCCAGGAACTCCTTTAACATCCTAACATGTGAAAATGTCTTGGACTGTACGGGGGACGTGTCAATAACTCGCACCTGAGTTCACACAGACAGATGTGTCTCTTATGAAGGTCCTTCGTCAATTTTCAAGGATCAGCTTATTCAGAGTGTCATGCAAAAGAGCTTTGTCATTGGATAGATCCCTACACTGGGTTACTGCATTACTAACTAAGTACCATCAGTTAAACAATGTTGGGATTCAATTTTTTTTAAACTTGCTTGATGTCTTGGCTTTACACCTTTATTCACAAGAAAAGTCCTGGTTTGACTTGAACGCCCCTCCTACTGTAGTTGCCACACAAAACACATGTTGAGAAATTTCCTTGGGAATGTATGTATTTGTTTATGGCCACATCTTTAATTCACCACAAGTATGTTCTCCCGTGCTTGGTGGGTTTCCTCCATGTACTCCGCTTTCCTCCCACAGTCCAAAGACATGCAGGTTAGGCTGACTGGCGTTCCCAAATTGCTCTTAGTGTGTGTGAACGTTGACCAAAGGTCCTACCACGGTCATAAAAATAGGAATAAATCCAGTGATCATCATTGGCCTCCATGGCCCCCAGTTGGACGAACAGAGGTTCCTAGATGGATGGAGTTTATTTAGATAATTGAACCTTTCGAAATATACATAAACCACCTAAATGGACAACTGCGCTGTTAGCGAAGTCCGTCAGAACGAATCAGTGCTAAATGAACAATACTAAACACTGCATCCAATTAGAGGCAGGAATCTGGCTTTTGGACTAAAATCCAATTAAAGCCTCGTTAGCATTAACCTCTCTTGATCTCGGTTTTATGTAAAGAGCCGGAATCGCTCATCATAACTCATCGCAACTTGTCTTAGCGCCGATGCGAGGCAGATGCGCGAGGAAATGCAAATACGCTGATTAAAGCGCTAATCCGTTTAGACGCGATGGCACCGAGGCCGCGCTTCACTCGGAGCGGATCAGATCGTTTTAATAAGATGATTATTTGCTGTAGGCGACTTTGTAAATGAGAATCAGCTCACCTGCTGCGAGCGCTCCGACTAAGGAATGTGTTATGAGCTCGTCTGAGGGCGAGCGTGCTTACGTTCACTTCTTTGTATATTATCTTGTTAACAGATGGCGGCGAGTGCTCTATTCACATCTCCGTGAGTGTTTCTATTATCAGAACGATAGCTCATGTGTGCAATCAGTCCTCTGGCTCCGGCTGTAGCTGATAAGCGGGTGTACGGCTTAAAGTCAACAGAGTCTCCCGTCCAACTGTTTAATGTGGGATAAATGTCTGTGTTTCGCACCAGCCGTACACGCCAGACTGGCTGCTCTCCCGCGATAAATATACAGTATGTATATATAACTTGAAAGTGAGATGAAGCCTGAGCGGATTAGGGGACGTGCTTTACGTGTCATCATATAATTAGCCATAACGCAGCTGCATTGTTCAATTACATCACAACACGCTTCCGTATGTTCCGCCGCTCCATCAGGAACGCTGACCGGAATTAAAGACAGCGCAGCTGAGTTAGAAGCCTCTCCGTTTTTGTCTCACTATAAGGGTGGAGCATGAAAACCTCCCAAGCATCCCCCCCCCCCCCCCCCCCCCCCACGTACATCCACAACACCCCTATTTCCATGCTAACAATAAACAGCAGTAACCCGTACCGAGGAGGACGGATCGGGACGCGACTGTTGACATGTTGTGACACCAAAACCATGCCTGCTTTTGTTCAGAGGAAGCAGATGGAGGTCGGGGGAGATGCGCCTCACTCACTCACACACACACAGAGGAATTTGCCGTTTTGTTTTGTTTTCTTTCATTTTTTTTCAAGCTAACTCACACATGGCTAATCCTCTTTGGTGCATAATGTCATTCTTGTCCTCTCCAGGAATGTGGACTGGTTAAAGGTGTTAAAGGGACGTGCTGGAGATGTGTACTGACGTGATCCTGTCTGCTGTGTTGTCTGTGTTCCCTCTCTCTCTCTCTTTTTAACCTGTTAGCGGAACAGCAGGATTATGTAAACCCCCCAATCTGGGACAGTCTCCCCCCTCTATTTGTTCCCATGGACCATCCGGCAGTGGGGGTGCCTTCGGAGGGTGAGCTAATCCCATGGTCACTGGGCGATTCCTCTTTTCACCCTTCTGCCAGAGCACCCCATGCCCCCCTACCCCTCCCGCCCCCCAGCCACCTGCATGGCGCGGTCCGCTCGGCCGAAGCGTAGTGAATACCCGCTCTTGTGTCTCCTTATTTCTTCCTGTAGCAGATCCCAGAGCCTGGAAGAAGGGCATGGCCGGAATGACATGCTGAAGGCCGAGCATGGCTTCTCTCTCTCTCTCTCTCTCTCTCTCTCTCTCTCTCACAAACACACACACACTCTCTCTCTCTATCTATCTATTTATCTATCTGTCTGTCTGTCTTTCTTTCTCTCTACCTCCCTGTCTCTCTCTCTCTCTCTCTCACTCACACACACACACACACACACACACACACACACACACTGAGACTGCAAGTCTTTCTCGATTCCCAGCACTGTGAACTTGTGAACCAGAGAATCTTTCATCTCCGAGCGCCCAAGCTTGGCCTACTGCTCTCGTTCACACCGACTCTTTCATCTCCTTCCTCTCCATCTCTCTGCATTTCTTTTCTCAGTCTTTCTCAAACTCCTCTATGAGCACGAGTGCTGATGATGAACTTTACAAATGTTACATTGTGTTTGGTAAAATCAGCCAAGACATTTATTTGCTGTTTCCATTGTATTATAGGTTGTAGACAAGAATCACATTCAACTCTCTCTCTCTCTCTCTCTCTCTCTCTTTCTCTGTCTTTATATATATATATATATATATATATATATATATATATATATAACTGACACTGCTCTTTTAAATAATTAATAAATGAAACACAACTTTTCGGTTTAAATCTTCCTCTCATTTTCTAATCGGACTGTTTACAGTATAAATGTTTGCATGAATGTAAATGTGGATTTGGGTGAATAAAACAGATAGAGACAATGTACTGTAGAAGTTATTGATTCAGCTGCAGGGAATATAAAAGGATGGTTTGTATTAAAGGCCAAATTAGAGTAATTAGTGATCATCATTAAAATATATAGTTGTTGCTATTAATTTCTTAGCTATCGAGCCAGGAGTGGTCATTTGGTACCAAAAATATCTACAGCAGAATATCTGTATACTATATATATATAGGAAGAGGGAGAGATAGATAGATAGATAGATAGATAGATAGATAGATAGATAGATAGATAGATATAGATACAGTATGTGTATGTATGTTCCTCGTTCCTCATTTAAGTTTATTCAGATATTCTAAAACATCTGTGTGATAAAGAAAGCTTTGAAGGTCAGTCTACAGTTCTGATCACACAGTGCTGTTTAATTCCCAAATCTGATCGGGAAGAAGGTGTTGGTTCATATTTTTAATAACTGCTTCGACAGTAAGAAGAACGACGCGCTCGTATCGAGGCACATGTTTTACTACAGTATCTTATTGTCTTTACGGTAACAAATCATTTACTTGCTTGAAGGAAACTCCACATAAACCACAGGGCTTATTAAAGGGATATTATAGAGCGTTATTTAAAAAATCAAAACATAGAATTGGTCTTGTTGATGTTATTAACATGAGTGTAAGGAGTCTCTAGGATCAGAGCTGTGTAATAAACAGTTTTAAAACAAGGGAAGAGTTTATGTCTTTTAATAACATGGAGGTAAGATTCTTCTTTAGTCCTGTACGCATACTGTACACACACAGTATATACTGTAGGTACATATGTACAGGAGTAGTCTACACACACCCATCTCTCTCTCTCTCTCTCTCTCTCTCTCTTCTGTCTATTCATCGTTCAGTGAGCTGAGATTCTTCACACACCATTTGCAGTGAAAGACTCTGTGCCCATTACTGTAATGTTGGTTTAATCTACCCTGCTCTTTCCATCTCCTCCTCGTCCTCTTCGTCCTCCTCAGTCCTCTCTCTCTCTCTCCCCTCATCTTTCTTTCTTTCCCTCCCCCTGTGTTTTCCTTTTCTCCCCAGCAGACCTTTCTGCTTCGTGCTCTTTTCTCATTTTCTCCGGCGTGTGATGGAGCCCCCAGCTCGCTGCCACTGGACGGCCGTTCCAGTAATCCACATTCGTGACATTTAAATTGTGCTGTTTTCAGGATTTTTTTCCCTCTTTCCCAGAGGCAAGAAAGAACCAGCTGAGTCTCTGCTAAAAAAAGGAGAGAGATTTTTTTTTCTTTTTCCTCCCTTAGCAGTTTGTATTTGTAATACAGATTTGGAGGCTCAGCTTGATAAAAGAATTTTGGCTGAGAGTTCAGCTGAAGGCTGGGTTTCTACTGATGTCGAGGTTATTACAGAAAAAGAAAAGAAAGAGAGAAATGAAATAAAAAAGCCAAAGGGGAAAAGTGTAAACTGTGGTGCAGTAGAGTGTGTGAAGGTTAAGAGGTCTAAGCACATGGTCTTTGGTATCTCTTCATACACATAATGTCAATCTAGTGAGTTCAGTCAGAGTAAACGATCCAGATCCTAATAATAATGATGATGATGATGATGATGATGATGATGGGGCTTAGAGCTCCTGTATTATTGACCATGTAAGGAATTAAACACAACAGCGTGCGTTTAATCCAAAGCTGATTATTTTCACATCCTGAAATGTTTTATTTTTCATATGACGTGGCGATTTCTCATCATTTATATATTTATTTGCCTCAAAACATCAACAAAGTCAAACATTTGATCCATTTAAAGTAACACATGTTTTTTTTTTATTTTGTGCATGTTTAACTTGAGTCACATTGGTGGTGATGTTCTTGTGGCTGTTGTATGATTTTGCTAAACACTGTAACTCCGCCTCTCACACTTTTGTCTGTAGTTGTGTTTGGGATCATTTAAGTGATCAGTATTAACAGTACAGTATTTTGATTTTGTCTTTTAATATAGAATTACACCAAACTCGTGCTTTAATTGTGTTTTTGTAGTGAGTCACTAGCAGGAAATTAGATCAATGAGAAAGATCAATGAAAGTTTTGAATTTTGTTGCACACAAAAGATTTTGAATTACATACACTGTACATTGTTGAAGATTATGAGGGCCTTTAAAACAAGACAAAACCCTTAGATTACAGTAAAGTGTCCAGTGCGTCTTTTTCTCTGCCACTTCAGTAGTTGATGACGCTTATCGTAGTACAGGAACATTAGGATTAATATTGATTATGAAACTGGTGACACGATCACACAAGGCTCCACCCACAGGCACGGGGATCAAAGGGACCCCCTTATCCTAATAAGGGTGCATGTAATGTTTGAAGCAGATTTTCTCAGTTCTTGGCAAATTGTAAGTTGAAATTGTGACACCTAAGAAGGATTTTAAAGATATTTAAATAGTAATAAATTCTAGGAGTTCTGCATGTTTTTGGACCCTTCGATCCATTACAAAGTCCTGTGTATACACAACCTATATATAATTCATACACTGATCTGATAGTGTTTTGTTTTTGTCTGTATTACCTTTCATATTTTCGAGCTTGTTTAGAAATGATCCTTTATTCTCCTCTATTTATTGATTAGATTAGTTCAGGTAGAGTAGATAAATCTGACCATATGAGCGAGACGTTCCTTCATGTCAGTGCTGCTATAAGAAAATTAATCAACACTTTCTGATCAGTCAGAACGGGGAATTCAACAGCACTCACTTGTATAATTGAAAAATAAACGATTTGTACTTTCCACTGGAGTGACAACATTTAATTAAACCAGTAGACTGATTAATTTACCAAATGCACCTCGATTTCACTTCATTACCGAACCCTAATAAGGGATGAGCATGTGGCGCTGATGATATCCACAGTAACGTACCGTTTGCACAGAAGGTATGATTTGTTCAGCTTTGTGTGATGTACGTCCTCAATTACATCATCATTAGAGTCTGTTTGGAAAAAGCAGGTTTGGAACGAATGTAGATTCTTTCGTGCAGAGCAAAGAGCTCTCCTGGTTTACTCCCGAAAAAACATTAGGCACTGAGATTAAAACATATATTTTTTTAGTTTCGGTTCATGCTTTTTTTTTGTTTTTTTACCCACCTTTAGTATTATTGTTATAAAATGTTACAATTTTAAAGGCATGGGCAGAACGGACATTCATAGCTGCTTGGAATCTCATGTAGAGATAACATTTTGACATATTATGCATTTTCTTTTTGTACTTGAAGCAAATACAGTTGAGACTGAATTATTTTTTTTTTAAGTTATTTACAGATAAAAAGTTTACACTCTTAAAAAATAGGCTTGATTTGTCAATTTATAGGTGCTTATGTAGATTTATTGAATAAGCATTGTTTCCCTTTAAAAGCTCATTCATAAAACTTAACTTATCTACACAAAAGTACAACTGGGATTTTTTTTTGTGTTACTAAAAAATACGGAAGAGAAAACAGAACATGTACCAATTTTGACAAACTAAAAAAAAAAAAAAGAAACAATTTAAGCAGATTTAGTTTATTTAGCTTATTATTTGATAAAACCCTCCTGAAGCCTCTATAATATTAGCATATTTGATGTATAAACAGCCCGTGCAGTTGCCGGGGCCCTAATTGCCCTTCAGTCTACAAATTATGGTTCATAAAGACGTTATTATAATAACAGCAGAAATTTTATTTTTAATCTAATTACAGCTGAATAACATGTTTATTGTAAGTGTTAATTGATTATTAGTTATACATATGAAGGGTTTGATAGCAAATTGCTATAAACACTATTTTCTGGCTTTTTATTCATTCTGGCAAATTTTAATAAACCCCCAGCTGGGCGTAAAACAACGGCTGCCTGCTGTGGATGAACTAAAAGTTTTCGTTGAATGTTTGGAGAATGTTGACTCTTCTGACTGCCATTGCAGTGGTGCACTGTGACCTCACACCCTACAGGGTTGAAGGGTTTGAATCCTGTCTCGGGTCTGTGGTTACGTGTGCAGCTATTAAAGTAACAGAAAAGTTGACTGATGATGTAATCAGTGTTTCTCATGATCCATAAAAATTCTTTGTAATTAAAAGATTTAGTGTTTAACAAACCTCAACACTTTTTGTTTCCCCCATGGTTTTAATTTGCTGCCTGTCTGACTCACTATAAAAAAAATATAATCAAGGCATGAGTTTGCTATATTCTCTTTAATTAAAGTTTAACCAACACATTATTATTAATACTAAATATGGATTTATCTTGTTTTGCAGTTCAGCTCTTCATATTAAGAAAGTATGAAAACAAATCTCGACACCACGTTTGCTTCCTTTCCCAAACGTTATAAAACAAATTCCGTGATTAAGTCCTTAATCTCTTTTTTTTTTTACGCAAGGCCTTTTCGAAGTGAGCAAACCATCACTGTTAATGTTTTGGGATGAGCACAGATAGACCTGTAGAGGAAGATGAACGGGCAGTGCCCCATCAGTGACCTCACATTAGTGCCAATTGCTGTTTATGCAGGCAACAACATTCGCACATTTGTCTATTTAAGCTGGTGGCACCTGTCAAACGTAGCAGTCGCGCTATGCCTCCCAACGCATTCCAGGAATAACCAGAAGCTAAAGATGGCGCCGTTCTCTCCGCGCAGGGCCGCACTCAAGCTGCTCGTACGTCTGCCAGTGGGATCTGCTTTCACTGGGGGGTAAATTGGACTCTGAGCACAGAGAGGCCGCAGTATGGAGAGGAGAAGGATACAGAATTAAGCACTGTTGACCCCTCGCTGTAGTCCGGGTCTGAGCATGGAGTCGGTTTTCACCTCCACGCACGTGGGCTGGAATTCTTCGTATTCTTGTCATGCGTGCACCGGGCTAGCAGCCTGTGATTAATTTCCGTTATCCGTTGACTTTTCTGTGTGCTTTCACGGCAGCTGCTAGACTCCCGGCAATTCGCTGCATCTGAACTTGACATATCGCAGTGTCTAATAACATTTTATAAAGGACCAGGGGTTGATAGTGTTCAGCATCACAGAGAGTGAAAGCAGTATGTATATGTACGTGTGGGTGGCGACAGACCACCTCTGTCTGAAGGTTAGAACCGGGACGAGAGGGCTTCTGAAAGTGGGCCTGTTAGGACAAAGATCTCTGCTATTTTCTTCTACAAACTCCCAGCTTGAAGGGGATTGACCTCTGAACTGTGACCACTGGCTAAATCTCCTAACACCACACACACACACACATGCACACGCACACACACACACATACCACCACCATCACGAGGGTTTTCTGCCCGGATGCCTTGACTCATCTTTCTCTCTCTTTCCTGCAGATCTGAACGAGTGTGGCCTGAAGCCTCGGCCCTGTAAACACAGGTGCATGAACACGTACGGCAGCTACAAGTGCTACTGCCTCAACGGCTACATGCTTCAGCCTGATGGGACCTGCGGAAGTGAGTCGCGCTTCGCTTTTGCTCTTTTAGCCTTCAGCCATCCAGCTGGAGTGCTGCTCTACTTTCACGCACTAAAAACAGTGCATTCCCCAGTCACATGTGCTCGCTGTCGCAGATGGTAACGGCATGGCGCTAAGGCTGAACCCTAATAAGCAGATGCTGCTTTTCTCCACTACACAGATTTACACTTTATGCACGGATATATCTGCTGCGTGGAAATTTTCCAGCAAATTCTTCTACGCGGCTTAATTAACCAGCTCAAGAGCCAGCAGTAAAAGAAATAATAATAATAAAAAAAAAAAAATCCATTTATGGTTTTAAATTAGCACAAATGGTAGAAGAAAGTGTGAAAACAAGAATGATGTTCAGAAGCTCGACTAACCCAGCAAGCAGTGCCGATGCGGGAGGTTTCCTGTTACGATCCTGGAGAAAGTAATGAAAGTAACCAAGACTGTTAAAAAAACTTGTTTTCTTCTAAATCCTTTTTAATTCAGACTGCCAGACAAGCAAAGAATCTTCCTGAAAGATAATAAATAAGCTGTTATGCCAAATGAAACCTGACGAGAATGTTACAGGTCAAAATTTTCCCAGCAATCCAGTGTTATTCGTATAGCGCTATTAACGATGGTCATTATCGCAAAAGGAGCTTTTTCAGAATCCAAAGAAAATTAAGGAAATGAGTTGAATCAGAATAATCAGATCATCCCTAATGAACGAGTCCAGGGCGACGGTGCTGAGGGAAGAAACCCCTGAGATGGTAATAGGAAGAAACCTTGAGAGGAACCAGACCCAACAGGGAACCCATCCTCATCTTGGTGATAACAGATCTTCAGGATCTAATGGTCCTAATGGTTTCCAATGTATTTAGCCACAAAACCAGAATATTGGTTGCTTAATGTTACTTTTTGGTTTCTTGTTAACATGATTGCTCAGGGTCAGGGTCAGCTTAGTGGTTAAGGCGATGAGCTACTGATTGGAAGGTTCTAGGTTCAAACCTTGACACCACCAAGTTGCTCCTGTTGGGCCCTTGAGTAAAGCCCTTAACCCTCTACTCCCCAGATAAATAATGAGATAGAACATACGTCGCTCTGGATGAGGGTGTTATTGATTGCGCTAAACTTCTTTAATCAATTATCAATTGATTATTAGTTGCAAAAAAAAAAAATAGAAACCATCAGGATCCACATGGAGAAAGTTGTAATCCTTTATTTCTCCTCTTGAACTCTCGATTGTACAGCAGACTATTGAGAATTTCTGCAGGTCCGTTCCTCTGCACTGGAACGCATTTTTCCATCACTGTTTGTTCTTTTCCTTTTCCATTGTAAGCTACAATGAGTACATTTTTTTCCTTCGGAGAGTTTTTTTTCTTCTTTTTCCCAGCAGTCACCCTATCAGCTTGGGGCATGGTTAGCTCCTGTGGAGGGCTTTACAGTGACTCAAATGAAAAATGAGAGAGTAAAAGAAAATGAGAGAGAAAGAGATACGAGTGAACTTCAACCCTGCCGGTAAATCCTGATTCTTCTAGCTGGCCCTGAGCTATTCTCCCTGTGCTGAGACGGCTGTGCCTGTGCTTGTCTCGCGTTAACCACTAAAAAGGTTCAGTATATCTTTTTCTTCCAGATGGCCCGCACGACTGTGAGTACGCTCGTATCGCCGCGTGTATCAAAGCATGCAGCAGGTTTGGTTTTTTTTTTTTTTTTTCTTAAAGCAGCCATAAAGATATCGTCTGTTGTGGTTTTTCCTGGGAGATTTTGGTCCAGGCCTGAACATCACTCTTAAATCATTCATATCCTTGCTCCATCAGGCACTCCAAATGTTTTTTGAAGTGGAGATAATTAATGGTTCTTATTCAAAAATCGCTGGGAGAGTATGAGAGCGCTGAGCTTCAGCCTTCTAATATCTGAAGATATTCAGTTCAATTCACTTCAGTTCTATTTGTATAGCGATTTAAACAATGGGCCGTGTCGCAAAGCAGCTTTAGAGAAATGTAATAATATGGAAACAAATTAGACAAAATATAAGAAGAAGAAAAAAAAAGTATGAGTTTGTCCCTGATGAGCAAGGCGAGGGCGACGGTGATGAGGGAAACAAGTGCCTGAGATGATGAGAGACAGGAACCCTGAGAGGAACCAGACTCAACAGGGAACCCGTCGTCATTTGGGTGATAACGGATAGCGGGAACATAAATCAATCCCTGCTGTATCTGTGTGCTATTGGGGTGAATATTCAATACAACCAGAATGGTGTTTAAGTTAATGTCCACTTTAAAGTCCACTTTTACTGATGGAGGTTTGAGGAGAAATGACTGAGCGACTGCACGGTCCAAGGGAACCGGCTTCAGTCATCACACGCGTCCCAAAAAGAGCAAATAAAAGGGAATAATTGTAAAAATAATAATGATAATAAATCATGTTTTATGTAATAAGTCACTAAAACTCATAAAATGCAAGTATAATGGGTTTAAACGGAGACTACTCAGGCTTAGTCCATGTTACAAAACTGAAATGATTTGCAGCAGCGTATTTCCTCCAGTGCTCTGAGTAAAGTCGCCTCGCTCTGAGCGATCAGTCAGAAGAACCTTGGGATGATTTGCAGTGATGATTTGCTGCTCTTTAAGGGAACAAGTGGAGTGAAAGAACATATCGTGTTTTTACTTTAATCTTTTAAAAATCAGTTCTTCGCTCTCCTTTTATGTTTGCACTGACCTTTTTTTTCTTACACAATATTGTACGCCATAGCTGAGAGCTGAGCGTAACCATACGTAGAGGGGGTCGAGATCTTATACAGTAATTTAATCATTTGCATAATCACGTACTGTATCTATCTTTGCATTCTTCATTGAGCAAAAAAAAAAAAAAAAAATGTTAAGATGCTCCCAGGCTGGTTTTCTTATTTTGAATATTTGAATGAATTTTAATATCTTAAAGGCTTAAACCGTTCCCTGAATTCTTGGTGTCGTCTAGAAAACTGTCACTTTGTCATAGTTTGAAATCCAGCACATCTAATACTAAGTAATAATAATCTGTCAGAGTTGGAGAACGTGGTCGTGAATAACGCCGCCGACACCCCCGACGCCGCCTTCTACTTCGTTACTATACAGACCAGTGAAGAATTGCTTTGTTTTTCATGCTCTAAATGAGCCTATTTGTAGCCCTGCTGATGTTTTCACAGCTATGCATGTTTACCTGGCAGGCATAATAAGCAATCCCATTTCCCTGTTATTTTGGAAAGAGCAGGTTGAACCTGTAGATGACCTCATAGCGGTGCGGAGAGAGGAATGCAAGAGCATTGTTGGAGATGGTGAGGTAATAATACCAGGTTATCTTCTCCAATAGAAGTCTTTCGCCTCGGGGTCAGACGGAGACACTTACAGAGCTCGGTCCTCTCAGACGGCAGGTCCGAAGGTCATGTGATCAGGCAGCCGTCTATACCCATTAATACGGACTTGTGACTTTGATAAGTTTGCGTTGTTGCTCAGCCCTGAGATGGTGATAATGCTCTGTGATTGCAAGAAGTGCACAAAGAGAAGATTTAATTCTGAACAAACCGCGGGGTTTAGAGACCTGTGTAAATACATATCTAACATTGAAATGTAATTATAGCATGCAGCTAATTTACATAAAACAAATCCAGAAAACAGACCACTGCTTTAAACCACATTTGTTTTTTCCCCTTCTTTTTTTTTAATCTTAGGCAATTTTTTTTTTAGTTCTTTTAAGTTTTAAGCTTTGATGTAATACATGTGTGTTACAGTCAGATTTACTCCTTAAGGGGAAAACATGGTTGTTATTGAATGATTACTCTTTAACGTGTTTACACTGGAACAACACCAACCTTTGATTTGTAACCACAACAATCCTAAAAGAGAAACTGTAACAATCTCAAATTAAAACATAAAATTATTTTAAACTCAAAGTCTAAGTACCTGTTGTTGACGGTTAAAGAGTTTGTAAAAATAGTTAAAAGGTTTAATCTAATAATAATCTGATCTGATCTTTAATGTAATCAGTGATATTATTATTATTATTATGATTATTATTATTATTATTATTATTATTATTATTATTTGAGGTTGAAGCCCACGTCCATGTCTGTGTGTCTCTCTGTACAGCAGAACTCTCTGTCTAACTTATTAATACAAAGAAAGGTTGAGGATCTTACGCCTTGTTTACACTAAGTTAAAAAGTAGATTATTAAATCCGGCACATGACTAACTGTCATCACTTTTACTCAACATTTAGATTTTAGCGCAGAACGCCGGGCTCTCAGTTCAGGTATCTCACACGCCTTCGCCTCGGACGGCTGTGGATCAAAGCGACGCTTCACATTACTGCTTATTAATAGCAACACAGTTTCAGAACAGTTTAAGACAAACTGGTTTTAAACTTCCTGCAGAAAAAGAATAAACATACATTGATTTTTACATTCATCTTTAAAGGTCTACTTTCCTTTTTTTTTTGAGTGATCTCAAATTTTTGAGAGACTGGTTTCAGTCTTTAAACATTATCCAGTATGTCATGACTTAATGACTTGAGTTAAGGAGGAAATTGCAGGAATTAATTATTTCTTTTTTTAATGAAAGGTAAGATGATAAAAATATCCAAACACTTTAGGATGTACAGTACTTCATATTAAATAAAATGATGTAGAATAACAGCGACAGTCTGCAAACTGTCTAAAGATACAATTCATAAACCGGTTGTTTCTGTAAGAACCTCAGCAGCGACCTCATTTCCCCTCTCGTCTGTTCCAACCCCTCAGCATCAGCAGTTAGTAATCACCTCCTGATCATCTGATCATGACTAAAACGTCCTTCAGGAAGCTTGGAGACGTGCTGTATTCCTCAAGACTACTTTAAACATACAGGAAAGTCTGGAGCTTTAGGAGGAAAATATGAAGAAATGAGGGGGAGTCAAGACTTTTGCACAGTATTGAGTGTTAAACAGAATCTGCTAGTCATGATCTGTACGTACTGTATTTTCTCTTGATGTTGATAATGTTTACATGTCGTGTGTGTGTGTGTGTGTGTGTGTGTGTGTCTCAGATGCGCGGACATGCAGCATGGCTAACTGCCAGTACGGCTGCGAGGTGATGAAAGGCGAAGTTCGGTGCCAGTGTCCATCTCCCGGCCTACAGCTCGCCCCAGATGGCAGGACATGCGTGGGTACGACTGCTCGCTGCGAGCCAAACAAACTCTGCTACTTTACTCTGAATTCGAAAGCACTCCTGTACAAAGAGACGCACCATCACACAAAAGCTTCGCCTTTCCCTTCTCCTGCCTCTGGCTCCAGGAGTCGTTTTTTAACTCTGATTTGTAGCTTGATAATCAAACGCAGGAGCCTTTTGTTGCCTTCTCTTAGTTTTTTGGGGGCGGCAGCGTTGGGGGGGGGGGGGGGGTGATCATGTGGGTGAAAACAGAGTTTTGAAATTCAAATCCGTAGAAAGCTTTTCTCGTAGAAGAAGCTGTGGTATTCCAGCAGCCCTTGACAACCACACAATGAGCTCTTTTGTTTTTATTATATTTCCTCCGATGCTCTAATTACACTGCGAGAGGACTTGGGGATTGCATGGTGGCATTCGTTAATGCCCATATTAATAATGCCCTTCTGCAGGGGCAGAGATGTTAAAGCAGGTCTCGTCCTTACCTATTCGCTCAGACGGCCCTCCCGGAACACGGGACTGGGAATAAATCACAGCAGTTACCCCGTGTCATGATTTAAATATATGCTTGTGTACGAGGGGATGAGCTCAAACCTTCCAGCCCGGGCCTTCCGTCTGTGTTTTTTTTTTTCTTTTCTTTTTTTTTTTACCTCCCCATACGCTGGTCTACTTTCCAGCTCCTGTGTTTCACTCATGAGAGCGAGGGCGGGACGGTGTCTCAAACAAAAGCCCATCAATCACACCAGGGCCGTCGGTGGTGTGTGTTTCTGAGACACAGGTGTTAAAGCGCTGGAAGATTTTAAGAGAGCGCTTCTTTTACAAGCCCAAGGGACATGTATAGAACAATGCAGGGGAAAAAGAAAACGTCCAGAGACATAAACCTGTGGACGAGAGGACGACGGTCCCAGGAGCTGTTCCTGTACTGTACCCTTAGAGCTGTGACTCCAACATCATTACTGTATAAAAAGCAGCTCCAGCTACAGATGGAAACGTCGGCGCATCAGCCATCGGCATCCGTCATACGACAACGGGAATGAAGAGCATTTTGATTTACGATTCCCGCAAGTCTATTATTTATTTATTTTCTTTTTTTCCCACCAGATTTTCAGGATGACTAATAGCGTCGTCTGACGTGTTTTGTTCCTCGTCTGACTGAGCAATCAATCAAAGGTGTTTGTCAGAAAAAATAAACGAGGAGGTAAACGGAAATTATCCTAATTGCGTGATTATGGAATCAAACGCTGCTCAGGAAAGCTGAAACTCCAGCGCAGAGTGTTTTGGACATGATTGATGAGACAGTGTTGCTTCTCTCCATCTCTCTCTCTCTCTCTCTCTCTCTCTCTCTCTTTGACTCAGCACACTTCTTCACTTCTACATCCATGTATAAAATATCCCAGCCAGAGTTTATTTATTCTGTGTTACTTTATGCATGAAGTCTAACAGTGAAGGATGTGAAACGTATTCCTGACGTGATCAGTGCGTCCTGATCCTCTAAAGCTCTCCATCCTGATTAGTCCATAATCCACCAATCCGTCCGGTCCAGGCAGAACAGGACGGAGGATGTTAACAATAAGAATAAAATAATAATAATAATAACATTTAAAAGGATGATGTTTGTTTTTCAGACGTGGATGAGTGTGCCACGGGCCGTGGCGTTTGTCCTCGCTTCCGCAAGTGCATCAATACGTTTGGGAGTTACATCTGCAAGTGTCACGACGGCTTTGACCTGCAGTACATCAACGGCAAATACCAGTGTACAGGTAAGGCAAGTACACGAGTCTGATGTGAGTCTGATGTGAGACATTAGATATTGAACATGTAGGAGATGTGAAATATGGATAAGTGGACAAAAGCCAAAGAAATGCAGTAGATGAAGTGGATATTAAAGGAGTCATTTCTTTTTTATTTTCTTTTTTTTAAATAAAACAGTGCTTTTTTTTATTAAATGTTTTAATAGTGATTTGTGGGAATGTTCCAGAACAAAAAATTAAATGCATACAAGACATGTTCAAGATATGTGTGTGTTTGAGCTGCTGTAAGACTGAATAGAACATCACCCTGAATAAATAAGTAAGAAATAAAACATGACAGTTTGCGCTGTTTCAGGGCTGTTTCTCTAAAATAAAATTCATTTGTAAAAAAACTAAACAAACACAATGGGTATACCTTTCTTTTCCATTTTTTAAAAGAGGTGTTCGAGTAAAACCGGGACTTTATGTAACAAATACAGAAAGACAAACGTTCAGGACGTCATGAGCAATGATTCTGAGCTACGATGTTTAATTCTTGATTCTGATTGGTTGGAATGTGGTGATTGATTATCGTTATACTGCAGTGCAGCTGAACTGTACGGAAGACTGTGACATCAATGAAAATGTATGTTTATGTAGAAAGGGTATGGAAGGTCAAACCAGGACACGTTTATCCCCCAGCATACCGGGGATAAACGTTCTACCTTACTGGTGTCCAAGCACTAGTGAAACACTGAGATAAGTGCATTAGTGTATTAGGAGATTATATAGAGGAATAAAGAGAAATCTTTTATAACTTTATAACTCTTATTCTGTTATTCTGCACAATCAAAAGTCCCGTTACACTATGAAACTATTACGCCAACTTCCCACCTTGGACATTTGCAAATTTTAACTTCTACAAATCTGACCTCTGACCTTACTCCAGCGGCTGTTGCTGTAAGGGAAGTTATACTGCTGAGAAACCCAACGTAAGGCAACCTTCAGAAACACACACACACACACACACACACACACGCACACACACAGCCATACACAGTCATGCACTTCATATACCCAGAGAAAACCCACAAGGCATAGAGACCCTGTCCAGGATACGCGGTATAGAAAATAAATATATAATAATAATAATAATAATAATAATAATAAAAGGTCACATGGTGTCATAGTGGTTGGCACTTTGGTCTCACACCTCCAAGGTCCAGGGTTCGATCCCCCCTTCCCCCGGTGGTGGTCTTGTGCATGTTCTCTCCGTGTTTGGTGGGTTTCCTCCGGGTGCTCCGGTTTTGTCCAGCAAGCTAATTGGCATTTCTAATAACAATATTAATGAAAAAATTACAAAATAGTAAAAGTAAGGCAAAGGAAGTTTAGTTGGTTAAAACCAATTTTTTAAATAAGTGAGAGCCTAATAAGGCTTCATGTGGAATACAGTTCATCACACATTCAGTGATGCTAATAATGTCAAATATAATTAAGTACTTTGAAGCAGAGGATGTGAAAACATGGGCACATATTTACAGCAAAGATTCCTCATTATCTACGTCAGGCACAAATGTCTGTCTGATGCAAAAAACAGCCATGTCTGACTTGTCGGATTGTTTGCAATCAGTCCACCAGGACAGTGTGACTTTTTTTTATTTCCTACTTTAAACTCCAAGTTTTCAATACCAGTACATGATACTGTGCTGCTGCATTAAAATAAACTGATCTGGGCGCTGCAGTGATTTGTGAGTGAAGAGACGTACTGTAGCAGATGGCCTAAAGGAGAAAGCACACAGTAACAACCCTCGTGTTGGATTAACACTTATAGTCCAGATGGACACAAATTAAGACTTGTAGACTTTTTAGATTTATTCATGTGTGCCTGTGTAATTTAACATTCCTTTTCCTGTCCGTAACATTAACATATTTTTACTATTTTGACCTAAATACTGTAAAAAGAAACATTATGTCAAGGTTAAAAGGTTGATTTCTGGCATCTATTCATCGAAATAATAATCCTCTTCTAGTCGTTCCTTCCTTCCTTCTGCTCAGACTGACAGCTCCGGCACATGGGGGAACGTACTGATTATAATAAAGATTGAAGTGTTTTAAGATTGAACTGATCTTTTTTTTAAATGCATGCATTAGCATTAGCATCTCAGCATGTGTGCGGTTTTATATTATTAGCTTGTACATGTACAGTCCAGCATTTGTCTCCGAGTATAAAGACTGGCGGTGTGACTCTTTCAGATGTGGACGAGTGCGCGACTGGACAGCACCAGTGTAGCGGCTACGCCACCTGCTACAACACACCCGGTTCGTTCAAGTGCAAGTGCAAGGAGGGTTTCCGCCGGGGCACCGGGCACGAGTGCAAACGTGAGTATGGAGCAGATGGAGGGAAAAATAAACAGACATGTGGTCTTAGCTGTCAGTTGGAATTTTTTTAAACAGTTGTCCTTACTTTAATAACCAGAATTCTCTTGTATAAAGTTAATTAAAATTAGAAAACGTTATTAACCTTTAAGAACTGAACTGTACTGAACAGTTAGAATCAATAATTTCCTAAATGGACAAATAGATACAGATACACAGGTACAGGTTTAAACCAACTGAGATACAAAACATTGATTAGTTACTGTAGTACTTAACTTTATAACCTTATAATCTACACATAGTGCAAGAAAGAAAGAAACAAACGAGAAAAAGCATGAAAAACGCTGCTTAGACTTGAAGAAATAGCTAATTAAATCGTTGAAGTCGTGTTCAAGTCAAAGCGGGACTTTTGATTACATTTCTTAAATGAACGTGTAAAAATGATTGACATTTACAGAAGATTATAAACACAGTACAGTGATGAGACTCTCAGCCGCAGTAAAAGATTTGACCAGTTTCCTTAAAAGGAGTTTGTATTTTCGTGAATTCAAGATTTAAAGAACTTTATTAATCCCAGACTGAACTAAGTTACAGTTGCTTACAGTCGTTTTCCAGGAGGAAAGGAAAAGAGGACAAAAAACAACGAGTAACAAATGACGAATCTGTGCAGTAACTTCTGTGAACATGTAGCGAGTGGACCGGCGGTCGTACAAGCATTTCACTGCATATCGTTCTGTGTATGACTGTGTATGTGACAAATAAAAATTGAATTTGAAATTTGAATTTGAACACGGAGAGATAATCAGTGGGTCAAACAGGCGACAGCTTCTCCCTCTCTGGCACACACACTAAGCATACGATACCAAATAATTAGCGTCACATCAATTAAGTCGAATAACCATATTACATCATTCACTTCCATCATGACCAACACAATTAAATGCCAGTATAAAGTAGTCACGTTCATCCACCGACAAATATGCATTTTTAGGCAAGAAACATTGTCATACCCGAGTCATTGACGGGGAGAACCGGATAATACATGCGCTCGTCAGCCTCGCACACAGGTAGACTGAGGCTATCACATGTCACATGCAGAGAAAGCCTGAAGTGTCCCACCAATAGCGCTCCCCCCAGACTCCCAGCACCCCCCCTCACCCCCGAACAAGGCCTCATAGAGAAAGTTCCACTACTGTAACATTACAATCTTTTAACTTGTGAACAAGCATGAAGGAGCAAGAACACGTGAAGGTTATTAAACCAATAAAACAAAATGGAAGAAAATTAAAACATCATGGACAATAAAATAAAGATGAAAGAAGAACAAATTGAAATAATAATAATAATACAAATAAGGAAGGGAAAAGTAAAGCAAGTAAGATTAAATCGATGTCGATTCACACCAGTTACACAAGCACTAGTGACACACTGGGATAAGTGCATCAGTCTAGCAGATTATTATCCATGAGAGCTTTCATCACAAGTCCCGGTTTGACTTGAACACCCAAATGTAGCTCCAGTGCTGCTACAAGATGAAACAGCATTCTGTACATTGATGTGCTTTAAACTTTGTTGCAACTACTAACTGATACCGTGAGGCTCAGGGCTGCAGAAACGTTATTAACGGCGTGATGTGTGTACGAGTGTGTAACAGGTCGACCCACAACTTTCTCATTATGTCATTAACGTCACGTCATGATACACTGCAGCTCCAACATGACTGTGACGCTGTGAAGGTGAATGAAAGTGAAAAGCTCGACTTGCTGTAGTTGTTCTGGGAAAGTTAGTTTCATACTTTTCAGACATTCAGCTTTGGATTTTAATTACATTTCTAAGGATTATTGATTTTTGCTTTTACAGATTTAGAGTCTTATTTCGTCATGTACAGTATCTGTTACCTGCTCCATTTACTGCTACACACACACACATACACACACACACACTAGATATGTCGTGCTGTCTCTGTTCCTGTTTATTTCACTCGTTTTTTTTCTGTCCATCCATCTGTCTCTCTCCCTGTCTTTCTTTCTTTGCTCTTTCTGTCTCCATCTGTCTTTCACTCTTTTACTCCTTCCCTCTAATCTCTGTCTATCTATTTGTCTTCTACACACACACACACACACACACACACACATCCATCACTTTTGCCATGCAGGCTGTTCTCACGCACAGAAGAGGTACAGAGGATTTATTTGGCTCTTTATTGTCCAGTCAGGCATAAAAAAAAAACATGCCAGCCGTAATCCTCTAGAATGTGAGATTCATTTCTAATAGAAAGCACAGGACTCTAAACACATTAAACCTTAAAGTTAGTGTCCCCCGGCCGGTTAGATGCTCGCAGTGACGCAGGGAGACGAGCTCCGTGTTCAGTTGCCTCATTTCCATAAGAAGGTCTTAAGGAGCTGTGCTTGTTACCACGACGCCCACCACGCTCTACAAACACAGGACAACTACTGAGTTATTGCCATAACAGGAGGTTTAGTCGTGAGATTCATTTGTCTTTCAATGAGAAAATGATTCATCGTTAAGCCTCCTTGTGGGAACATCATGATTTAAGTAACGGCCTTTATTCCATTTTACGCTGCAGTGAAGGATATGAGGAACGTTCCCAAAGCTATTCAACGTGCTCGCTTCTATATGACACCTACAGATTCTTCTGTCTATGATGAGTAATCATTTCTTTGTGACTGTATATGAAGTAAAAGTACTTTCCCATGTGGTATGACACCTCAAAGCTCAACTAAACACAAATCAATCAAAAGTACTTACATACTGTAGCTCAAAGTCCCTGATAACGCACTAATACGGATAAACATTCCAATTGGATCCATAAAGTATAAATGTAGAGGAAAATGTATTTTAATGGTCATTATAATGTAAAACCTCATCGTCTGGTGTAAAAGATTGTGTTGTCTATTAGAAAAGGAAATCCAACCTCTAGTTGACAGTCAATCTACAAAACACAAAAATACATTATTGTAAAAATGAAAATGAAATGTGTGTGTAATCTGAAATAAAAACAATTCTGTGCATACATTTTTTTGTATCGAAATAAAAATTCTGTGATTTTTGTTCAGCTATCCCCAGAGTAATCATCGAGCCTCCCCGGCCTGGGAACAACAACAACAACAGAATTCCAGATACAGACCAGAAGAGGACCACCACCACCGCTCAACCTCCGGTGACAGCCAAAAGGATCTCCCCCACAACGCTACCCTCAAAAACAACCTCACCACCAAGGAAAGTCCCAATCCCACCACCCAAAAAGCCAACCATCCCAACACGTAAACCCCCTACGACCCCTCCAAGACCCCCCACTGTAGTTACCCTTAAGCCTAATGTCACACCTCAACGTCCCACCACCACCACCACCACTGCCACCACTACCACCACCACCACCATTATTACCACCACTAAAGCCCCAGTTCCAACACCAAGGGTGCCAGTTGTCCCCCCTCGCAGGACTCCAGTCCCACCAGTTACTCCCATTGACAACAGCATCCACAAAGACAACAATGAAAAACAGAGGGGAGATGTCCATAGTAAGTGAAGTTAGCTAAAATTCTTTTTTCCTTTTTCCTCTTTTGATACATCATTCTTTTCAGGCTCTTTCGAAGTGTCCCTCAAGGGTTCATTCACTCTTTGTGTCCTAAAAGGGTACTTGAAACTCTTCCTGGAAGGGAAATTCTTAGTTGAAGGGTCCTACATTGAATGTCTTCCCCAGATGGACACTCAATTTAGTGCCCTTAAAAGTTTTCTTTTTTTTTTTTGGGGGGGGGGGGGGGGGGGGGGGTTGTCCCCCGGATAAATAAAAGTACTTTGGAAAACTTTTTAAAATCAAAAAGAACCTTCCGTGAACTTTTCATTGTTCATTGAACAGTACCTTTAACAAACATAACAATGTGTCAAAAATCACAGCCTGCTTACTGTATGGTGCCCTGTTAATGTATCGTCTAAATGTGTATTAAGATAGTACAAAATAGCTACATGTTCTCTTAATAACCCTAAACCTCAAAGGATTCTTAAACCGGTTGCGTTGAGAGTTTTATAAAAGGCTACAGCAGGACGCTTTCTTATCAGGGCATTTTTATGGCCATTTTTTAACACAATGATGGACTCTGCTACAGTCATTTTTCAATTGCTAGACTCACCACTGAAACACTTTAAAGGTCCCGTATTTTACTGTTCATTCCACAAGTTTCTTGTGCCAAAATACCCCTCAAACAATGCACCCCCCCCCCATCTCCCTTTACTTCACTCCTCCTCCAAACATGCCGTTTCAGTGTCTATGCAAATGAGCTATTTTTGAGCCACACCCATTTAAAAAACAGCAAAGCTGAGCAGCAAGCGGAGGTAGGGTGTTGTCCGATATGAGGTCACACTAGGGGAAGAAATGGAATTGACATGTATATGTACTTGCCAAAGTCAAATGGAAAAAGGACAATCCAGTACATCTGAATATCTGAAAATGATTAAAAGGTAATTTTTTTGCATGACAGACTCCCTTTAATTAATAACCTGCCATTTTGGATCTAGATAACATTCCAAAAATAATCCAAAAATGATGATGTTCGTGTCTATCCATTCGTTGTTTATTTCCCGCGGACGGATCTGGTGTTTAGTACCCGTAGGGTTCACCAGTAGGGGAAACATCATTTCTGCTTTGGGAAGGAAAACAACATCTGAAAGCTTCGGCTTCCAGATGGCAAGACCTAATGAGAACAGAAAAACAGCGACGACTATTACATTACCGGCCAAAGCACATCAGTCAATTACCTCATGCTGGAACCTAAACCTTACCCAGCGGCTGTAAAAAATCTCGTGGCTGAGATGTTGGGCAATGTGAGAAGAAGCTCATTAGAACCACATTTCTGAAATTGATTCAAAACAGTAATGATTGAATGAAGTAGTTAGGGCAGCAACGCTAGCGGCAGCTCTTACACCTGTAGTGCTTTGTAATGACTTTGTCCTCTGTGAGTTTATTTCATTAATTTATTTATCGGCACTGGAATGAGGGCACATCTGGGGAATGCGGTTTTCACATACAAGATAGGGAGGTAATTGAAATCAATGTAATAATCACAAACTAAGGCTCGGGCGCGTGGCCTTATCTCCTCGCCGTTATCTTGCTCTATAATTGGCACACAGGCGGAGCAGGGAAATGTCACCAACCTACCATAGGGTCCTCGTCACTGTTTCGAGAGAGAAGATTGAGAGGGCGACTTTGTTTAGCCTTAAGCGTGTTCTTGTCTCCTCTGAGCACCATTCTGTTTGGTTTTCCAAATGTTTGCAAAGAACCAGGAGCGATGAATGGAAACACAGATCAGCAGAGGTGGAGAGTTAAAGGGCAACAAAAGGGCAACACGAAACCGAGGGAAGAGCCTGGGGCCTGAAACAGAAAGCCTGAGTATCAGGCAACATAATTTACTTCTTCATTACTAGTACGCAACTAGGGTTTTTTAAACTATGAGTAGTGGTTTAAAACCAAGGTAACCAAAGTAATTATGAGGGGCGTTTAAGTCAAAGTGAGACTTTTGATTGTACAGAATAACAGAACTCAGTCCTGAGAGTAAAAACTCCCTTTATTCCTCTATATAATCCCCTGATACACTAATGCACTTATCCCAGTGTCTCACTAGAGCTTAGACACCATCAAGGTAGAAAGTTTAATCAGTACTGTGATCGGACTGCCTGTCTGATTCAGGTCTGAAACGCCGGCCTCCCAGGAACTCCTTTAATGACCCAAATGTGTGGAAATGTCTTGGAGCGAGGTCAGGACTGGTCCTTACTTTTTAATGTAATTAATAACATCACAGCAGCTATAAACTGCCAAATCAAGACTTTATTTTAGTGCTTTTTATTGTAAACAAAGTTAAATCCTTGAGGGTCCTTCAGGTTGTGCCCATGAAGGTTAGAACACCATGAAAGAAACCCCTTTCCACATGGAGCTCATAACTACACTATACATCCTGCAGTGATACAGAATACAGTATGTAACATAACACAATGCTGAATGATTCATGAAAGGCTTCAGTGAAAACCTACAAAGTAATATTTTGTATTATGTGAAGTGTGTGTGTGTGTGTGTGTGTGTGTGTGTGTGTGTGTGTGTGTGTGTGTGTGTGTGTGTGATGTATATACAGTATGAGTCCTCACTGGCATCATATTCAAAATCTTTTAAAACCTTCATGGAGAATCTATCTCCTGTGTATAAGGAGATGTACTGTAACATCATACAGGAACCTGGAGTTGAATCTTTCTCTTGCTTTAAAGAAAATACAAAGCACCGAATCAATACGTATTTCAAAAGCTGTATATAAGCAGAAAGGCTAGGTATGACGCCGGTGTGTACAGCAATAGAAGATGTCTCAAGGTTTCTAAATGCACAAATGAATAAATGGAAAGTTAAGACTTAAAAGGTGACTCATAGTTGACATTTATTATGTTAGATACTGCGGGTGAAATCCTGCTGCCTCACAAATATTGATAAAAATGCTTACAAATGTGATATCAAGACCATATTATGGTATCCTTAAACCAAACTTAGTGTTAGTGGTAATGTGTGTTTTGGTAGCTGGTTTCATTTCAGGGTCCGTTGGACATTTTTTGTCGTTGGGGGCCAGAGGTGTCGTTTTACTTCATCCAGTTGTGCCGCCGTTACCGCGGACTTGGAAACCGATCGAACGTATTTACTCGTGAAGTCGTGAATGGCGCCAAGGCACTGGCTCTCTTAACAAAAGAGTTGAAGGCTTCTTGGCTTTTCGTCTAAACAAACATCAGGAGCAAAACCACATTTATATTTGCTAATTTGACATTTTTTATTCTGAACGGGTAAAAATTCTAGCTGGAGGTTCTAACAGTGGGCACGCACTTGCTAGTCCTGGGATCCTGGGATTTGAGCTCACAACCTTTCCTGATTGCTTGCCCAAAGCCTTAAACCACTGAGCCTCGTCTTCCCACTCGGAGGTGTCCGATTTTCTAAAATGTGCTGCCAAAGAGAGTTTCTCTTTCACAGATGTTAGTTTCGGTTTTGGTAAGCTTTAAAAAATAGTAATGGTTCTCTTTTTTTTTTTTTTTTGTTGTGAATGCCCTGATAACAAATGAGTAATGTCTCAACGTTGGCACACACTTACCACTTTATTCCTCCCACACTGTTCTGTAAAACAATGCTCCTAAAACAAACATACACTACAACAGTGCCTTCATAACACAGTATGTTTCAGCCTAAATTAAAAACCTTAAACCAAACACTGTTTATAATTCGGACATTTTCCCCTGGATATCAGATAACCTTTCGATCAGCGTGACACCAGCCAATCACGGCCGTCTCTCAGGTTGTGCATACAGAAGTGGCTGGACAGCTCGTGGCTTTCTCCGAATGGGTTATTTAGTTGATTCTTTAAATGATGGACTTTTTACCTATTTTGTTGGTGTTACATTAAACGAATTTATGTATTTCTTCCTTAAAAATCGCATCCTAAATAATGCAAAACATTACAAACCATCCATCATAACGCTTTTGGAGAAAGAAAAAAAAATCCCATAAGGTATTCCTCAAATGCACCTTTCTGGTACTTACACGGTGTAAATGTATTAAATATGAATATTTCATAAAAATAAACATGAATGTTGAGATATTGTGCTAGAATGAAATCTCTGTATTATTTATCTTCTTATGTTTTTGTTCTTGTTCCCTGTAGTACCTCGGAATAATGGAAATAACAACGTTCTCGGCATCGATTTAGACATCGAACTGGGTAACACTGAGGACGAGCTGAAAGACGAGCCAGGTGCAGTACACTTCTTCTTACTATCTCACTGTACATCCTTGTAGTTTGACCTGCTGTTGATATTTACCAGCTCAGCTCAGCTAAGCGTTCAGGCAGCTTCAATGCACTTAATATTGACACATGAACCTGATCTTTTTAAAGGATAAAGGAAAGGATACATAATGATTTTTATTTTATATCATTATGTCTATATTTGATACAGTGACATTCAGTCTGGACCATAATCATGTATATAATTCATTTGTAATGTGTCCTGAAAAGACCAAATCTGGTGCTATTTATGGATTATGTTGATAAAATGTTAGAATAGTCATCACTAATAGTATTTATTCATGACAATGTTTTGCGCTTTATAGCATAAAATGGTCTATTAAATAAAAAAGCCTTGATTTGTATAACTGAATTATATACAATGCGACATGATGGACACTAATGAGCATCATTTAAAACAGAATAGAGCTCCAAAGTTGGCTAAAATGCCCGACTGCTGCAAGGGGCTTCTTGTGCTGTAGATTGCAGAGGTCCTGGGCTGGTAACGTTCCAAAGCTACCAAAGAGCTTATTTTAATTGTTCTAATATGAGTTCATATGTAACTATATAAACTAATAAACTATAACACATTTAAGGTGGATTATGCATTAATAACTAACTTTGATTTAAACACTGCTGTCCTGCTGTCAAAGTTGCTGTTATAGAAAATTAATCAACACCTTTTGACCAATCAGAATCAAGACACCGTGGCCGTATCATGTCTTCAGAAGGAAGTTTATACATAATAAAGTTAATTCTTTGGCCTTGAACCTGTCATTAATTAATTTAGATTATCAGCAGACATAAGAATTATTATTATTTTTATTATTATTATTATTATTATTATTTTAACACTTTATTGGTTGATTTATGCACTTTTCATAATTTTCTTTTAAATCTGTGAAGCTGCTTTGTGACCATTATTGTTGTTAAAAGTGCTTTACAAATGAAATTGAATTGAATAGAATTATTATTATTATTATTATTACTATTATTATTATTATTATTATTGTTATTATTATTATTGTGGATGTTGTTGTAAGGGTTGGTTTATTTTTATTAACACTAAAACCACTACATTTTTAAATATTATTCATTTATATAATAAACTAATAAAGATATATCCTTATGTAATAAAAGTGATAAAAAACGCTACGCCTACTCACTTATAAAAACAGTTTTATATAAGCAGATTTGTGGTACTTTATCTGCCATTTAAATATAAATTGTTTAAAAAAGTAGGAATAATACATGCTTGTAAATGCAAGTCCTAATTAATTTATACTGTATATACGTACAGTACATTAATACATATAGTGCTTTAGAAATGTCTTAATTTCATTACATACGGCTAAAACTCCTTTTATAGTCTAAACCAGGGTTCTCTCTGTGTGTGTGTGTGTGTGTGTGTGTGTGGGTCTGGGACGTGAGCCCAGGTTGCTCTCCGCTGGTTTTGCATGCTGCTAGAAGTGAGGTCAGAGGTACACAAATTGTCTAATGATTTCAGTCTGTATCCTGGCACTCAGCGTAAAAACAGGATCAGTAGTTCTGGCGTGGACAGAGATTTCTTGGGCCCCTTTAAAGGGTGCAAATGTCCATTTCTCCAACAAACTGATTGATGCTTGCCTGATCTGCCTTCTGAGCTTATCTGACTGCGTCAGTACCGAGTTCAGAGGTGTGTTTTGTGTCAAATTTTGGAATCCAGCTGCATTTTTGAATGACTTTGTAATGCTGTGTTTCGGTGTTTTAGAGGATGGAGTTCTGAGCTGCTCCTTTGATCAGGGTCTTTGTGACTGGATCCAGCACAAGGAGGGAGACGTGCACTGGGAGACCGTACCAGACCCGTCAGGTAGAGTAACTGTAGTACAGTACAGTACATTACAGTAACTGCTTGTCGAGTGAATCGCATTTCACAACGTAAAGAAAAAGCCGAGTAAATAAACACAGTATGAACACCACTAGTTCTGTGTGTCTGCAAATTTACACTTTCAAAAGATTTTCTCTCCATCTTTGTGCAACAAATAATGAATAAGTATTGAGGCATGCTTGGAGGCATGCTCTTATAGGAAAATAATCAATGACAGGGTGGTATGATGTGACCCAGCGTGAACCCAAAGCTACAGTATTGGTACATCCTTAATATATATTTAATGTATGTAACACCAGTGTAAGTGTGGCTCCTTCTATACCATGGCAATGTGGAATTGTTTTTGAAATAGTTTTATTTATTTAGGAATATGATCCTAGAGGGATACACTGTCTCCATTGGTATTTCCATGTATTGGTGTAAAACATCCATGAAACAACTTACTTTCTTATATTATTTACTGTATTTACCATGCATTAACCATTTTTCTCCCTTTTTAAGACAATAAACTAAAAGAAAAGGTAAATAATTTACACAGTTAAAATATGTTCATGCTGAAGGTCCATCGTACTGTACATTACACTATGTAACATGTTCCTATTAAAATGATAGCTTTGATTCCTCTTTAACACTGCTGCCCTGCTGTCAAAGTCGCTGTTATAAAAAATTTATCAACACCTTTTGACCAATCACGACATTCACGACACTTGAATGTCTTTAAACTTAAAAAAATAGATTAGACATAATAAAGAAAATTATTTGGCCAAGAAAAATCTATTTATGGAGATAAACATGAACACAACACTGATCATTCGCTCTCCGTCCAGCTGAATAAATAAAATGATCATGTTGCAGATGGAATATTATTCCCCAGCCTTGTTTCATAGGAGTTTGTGTTTGGTTCAATTTTAGGGGGAAAGTATCTGACCATCTCAGAAGTACTGGGCAAGCGGAGTGGCCGTGGAGCTCAGCTCAGTCTCCCCCTGGCGTCTCCCTGGAGCGAGGGTAACCTGTGTCTGGCTTTCCGGCACAAGCTGGCGGGTCACCACGTGGGCATGCTGCAGGTGTTTGTGCAGAAAGGCCGACAGCACAGTCCGGCGGTGTGGGGTCGCACAGGGGGCAGCGGCTGGAGGACGACACAGATCACACTGTGGGGCAACGGCCTGGAGAGTGTGAGTATCAGATCCACATTACTGCTGTGTTGAGATGAAATGAATAGCGTAGCTACGCACGGAATGATAGCATGATCTTCTGAGAGTGGTGTAAACGAGCAGGTTGTACAAGTAGCGATGTATAATCCGACCCCAGATGAGAGGTGAGGATGGCTCGTTGTTTAAACACGTTTACACTCTCAGGAGGGTTTTAATTTGCTCAGTGGGGATAAATATAAATAAATCCATATCTACTGTATATCTCATTAAAATGGATAATGGATAATATTTTAGTGGTTTGATCATAATAATGCTTTGAAACTACTAAAAAGTTTAAAGGTTGAAAAAAACGCTACAAATGACTACAAATGTATCAGTTATTTCCTTTACAGTGAACAGAATGATACATTTTATGATATGTTGAAACAAAATTTGTTTTAATAATAATAATAATAATATGTATAAACAATAATTAACATACAGAACAGTATTGTGCAATAGTCTTAACCCCGCCCCCCATTTCATCATACTAAATTAAATGATTGAAATGATGAAATGAGGAACGAATGTTTTATTACGACAGGCTTAGGTGTTGTTGTATTTTTGTGTGTGGCTTAACAAACAAAAAACCTTCCTCTGAAACTGATCCGATACAGGGACTGGCCTGAAAATACGCCTGCGAGAATATAAGAGCCAAAACTCTCTCTATTAGGACTCCATTAGTTCACCAAATAAAAGAAAGTCCGAGCTCTTTGGAAGCAAAATATGAAGAACTGATGGGTGGCTCGAGACTTTTTTTACACAGTACTGTAATTATCCGTCCAAAAAACATCCCAGTTTTATTCATCCAATACATCGGTGGATCATCTTCCCTGGATACTGTAGTAGATTATAATCCCTACGGTCTGGAGTGAGAATGAGTCTCCACTGGTTCCTCTTAAAGAGGTCCTATTATGCTTTTTCAAATATGATCCTTAATGCAGTGTCATGTAGCTGTATGTGAACATAAACTATCTGCACTATCTGTGACGCTAACAGTGCAATTTTTACTCTGTTACGGATCCACGTCACTCCGTCACTCACGAGCATTCCTGCCGGGTTCGCTTGAACACTTTGTAATTCAAAAAAACAATCAAAAAACGAGAGCACACAAAATCCTTTTTAACTGTTTATTCTCCACCATTCACTGAACTTAACACTCGCGAAGTGGCACGGGGCATGTACACATCACGTGTGTGGATGCAAAAATGGAAAGAGTGTGGGGGGGGGGGGGTGTAGTAATGGTGGAGCAGCGCTGCCGTTATTTGTTTGGACAAGAGAAGGAGAGATTGTTGTGGATCATTTTCTTTCGAAGAATTTTTAACCGGATGATCTTTGACTGGACATATTTCCCGGACTTCTCACCCTCCGTCATCGGCCTCTCGGACTTCATTAACCCCGGTAAGACCGAACCATACTCGGTATACTCGGATAACACGCATACTGTACAATAAACATGGACTTCGGACATTTTCCACTCACTCACTCGCGTTCACGCATACATACAGTTTATTATATATAGTTTGTAAATATTGTTTATATCTTTGTTTGGTTGTTGTGCACCTTTTTCATTTACTTTATTTAGTTTTGTATAATACACGTTCGCTTTATTTACTTGTTTGTGTTTGCCCTTTTTGCTCCCCGGCCTTTAAACGCAACACCGACACAAAAATAAAAGACCTCTCGATTTTTGTAGCCACAGTTAATATAGAATTATCTGGTTGTTACACGGTAAAACCGACGCCATCTTTTCTATGTATTGACGCGTCTCCAGAGCCATCGTTCAGTTATGGTCATGGGCGTTTCGTTTTCCGTCACACGCTGTAGCGGTAGACCAATCATAAATCACCGCGCCATCTGACCAATCACAGCAGTGAGGGCTCACGGAAAGGCGGGGTTTAGACAGACTGAATCTTCAAACTGCTTCACACGAGTCGTTTACGAATCATTTAGAAATGGGGTAAAATTAAATCTATTTTTAGAGAAAACTAAAGTGTTTTTTGACCTTGCATACATGTAAACCTGTTTTAAGAGACTCATTAAGCAATATTAGTAACCTTTAAAATGGCATAATTGGGGCACTTTAAGGTTTTTATTTATTTATTTACTTTGTCATGGACTTATTGATTGATTCATTTATTTATTTATTTATTTTTATTACTATTACCTCACCAGAGTTCTATAAAGCTGCTTTTTGCTATTAGCATTGTGCTGCTTCTGGTTTTTACTAAAAATTAAATAATAATAAAAAGGTCGTTGTGACCCAGACAAGTGCATTAAGACTGAACTCAAGAGCTTTGAAAAAAAAAAGATTTCATTTAAATAAGTACATGACCATGTTAGATCAATGCTGTTACATTTAAGTGATTGTGTGTGTGTGTTCATGTGTGTGTGTGTGTGTGTGTGTGTGTGTGTGTGTAGGTGATTGTGAAGGGTGAGAGGCGAAGAGGTCACACTGGAGAGATGGTGCTGGATGACATCAGTCTGAGAAGAGGCGTCTGTCAGGAAGAACATCTCCTGAGAAGACTCTAACAAAGACAGACAGGACAGTCGTCTCAGCCGATCATTGAGTTGAGAGAGAAGCGAGGGATCTGCTTTTCCGTGGACTTCCCTCGAGGTTAGGAGTGTGTCTCGTACAAACAGACGAATGCCCAATCTCGCCAGTTGCTGGATCAAATCGTGCACGGAATACAGAAATTCAAACAAACAATAGTTTCGGACAAGGAAAACACGCCAGGTTCTTTTGTAAATGTCATACGCTTGATGTATGATTTTCAATGAGATGATAGAAAAAAAAAAAGCGGACCCAGCTGTGCCACGGCCACGTTTGCTCTTGAGACTGCCTTTTTAAAGCCTTTTTAAACTAGCCAACGAGAGCATTGTGTGCTTTGAATCTAACCGAGAGACAACGTATTTCCATTGTATCATTGTAAATGTATCCGTGTGTACATATATATAAATATAAATATATATAAATATAAATATATTATAGATATATTTGGAAAAGATGCTAGTGCAGAATTACAGTACGTGAATCCTCCACCATGTCTAAGTGATGCAGGGCGATGTTTTACGCAGCCTGATTTCGAGTGTTCTCTTGGCATTACGTATACTGTAAACTACCAGCCAGTAAAATTGTAAATTGTTTTGCATTACATTTTTTTTTTAGTGGCTGTATCAGCCATCCTGTATTGGCATATGATACACGTGTGTACCCTTTAACAGTAGGACACGACAACCTTTTTTTTTTTTTTCCACCCGAACCCCTGCTGTCCTCACTCTTGTTTTAGACAAAATGATGTCAGTATTTAAAGATTTATGCCAATAAAAGTTGTGAATGTACACTTTACACGTTTGTCTTGTGCATATGCTGCTTTGGTTTAAAGAAGATGTTTGTGAATTTCACAGCTGGAGGAAACCCAAGGTAAAACTTCGAACCTCAGAAACCATGAAGCCGTAGGATGACAATGTTACTCGTAAGGATTAAGTGCAACATTTCCGTAACCTACATTATACAACAATTAGTTTCGATCGAGTAATCTGATTGGACGAGAGGCATTATTTCACAAGTGCTGATAACAGGCAGTAACAGCACTGTGATGTGTAACTATACATGTATGTATGAGTGGGCGTGTCCCAGGTGTTGTCCAGTGGTTAATGACACTAACTGTGTGTCTCAGCGTGGGTGAGAGTAGGTCTGTTCAGTAAGAACACAAGCAATATCAGAGGTCTTGTGCTTAATATTAACACATCTGTGATGTAGTCATAGACACAAGGGCAAAGCCTACTATCGTCTCGTCATATTGCTTAATTCAACACCTTTTAAAAAATAATAAAGGCAGAACTACTCTAATTTAGCTCTTTTAAAACTTAATAATTCATACCGAACTTTAACAAGATCGTATGAGCCATTGAGATCATGAATACCTCAAGGAGGAATGAGGGAAGTGAGAAATGTAAACGAAACCCTAAAATGATGAAACTGTGATTGAATCTCTGCGATCCAGGTTCAAAAAGACGATAAATCAGGGGAATATTTAATACATGCGACTTGGACCTGACCTTTGAGGAGCAGCTTAAGGTGGGTAAAGTCGTTAAGCAGCGAGAGGCAATTAACTATAGGGTCAGGGGTAGATCAGTGGTGAAGGCATTGGACTGTGGTTCAGAAGGTCCCAGGTACAAACCCCACAACCACCAAGCTCCCCCTCGTTGGGCCCTTCACCTTCACCTGCTCAGGTGAATAACAAGATAAAGATGTACAGTAAGTCGTCCTGGATAAGGGCGTAATGCTGCAAATATAACAATTAGTTATACAGTACAAAGCATCAGTGTGATTAAAGAGTACTCACTATGGCCAAATGTATGTGGACACCTGATTATCACATTCACACTGTACAGTATGTGCGCCTGCTGATCATCCCGTTCCAGGTTTCGTCCCTTTCCTCGACCTTTACATTTTTCTTATTTGGCAGATGCTCTTATTCAAAGGACTTACATTTATCTCATTATACACCCGAGCAGTTGAGAGTTAAGGACCTCGCTCCGATTATATCAGTAATCATCACACTCACTCATCGTCTATACCGCTTTATCCTGTATTCAGGGTCGTGGGGGGCCTGGAGCCCATCCCAGGAGATACAGTAGGAAGTGAAGCAAAATGATTGCATTAATTAACACATCTTACTCTGATATAACACTTTGGTTAAAAAGACCTGGTTAAATGTAAACAGCAATATAATGCGCCAAATCATTAAAGACTACAGTAAATTAACAGTATCCAGGAGGGCAGTATTTATAGGCAGGAGGGGCGCACACCCTGGACAGAGTGCCAACCCATCGCAGGACACACACACACACACACACACACTACATGATTTAGGAATGCCAATTAAACTGATCTGCAGGTCTTTGGACTGTAGGAGGAATCCAGAGCAGCCGGAGGAAACCCAAGCAGGGGCAGTTTGGGATTGGGAATCGAACCCGGACCCTGGAGGTGCAAGGCGACAATGTATATACGAATATACAACATATTTATAGTATTTATTTACTGTAGTGTTTACTGAAGTAGCACATTGTATTAGTTTGTTGCTGTTTATGTTTTAACCAAGAACTTTTAAGAAATGTAAACCTAAGTTGTTGAAATGCACAGTAATAAAGCGCTAAGAGTTTTAGCAAGTCCTTAATAAAAACAGACAGCAAGTTGTTTCAGCTAGCATGTTTTAATGCTAATTACATCAGCTACACTAAAATAGTTCAAGGTACGTTAACTATTTAATAGATGAAATGGAAAAATGGAGAAGTTAAGATTTCAACGATGATTTATTTATTATTATTATTATTATTATTATTATTATTATATAATATTGTGTGTGTGTGTGTGTGTGTGTGTGCGTGTGTGTGATTTTTGTCATGTCCCACATGCTGCTCCACTGTCAAGTCAGAGTGCAGTAAGTGGTTAAATGACACAACATTAAACTTCATTTCATACGGTCTTTTTGTCTTCAACAAATTCTTCAAGAAAACAAATAACTGATTTTTATATTACTTTTTCATAATAATAATAATAAACAATGCGTAAGTGAAACGATAATAATAATGAATGAGATGCGATTAGTGATACCAAGTTCATTATTTTGTCTAAGAGGGTAAAACAACTGCTGTGAGTACATCAAGTATTCACACTAATATATTGTAATTTTATCATGTTGTGTTTTTAGTTTGGTGCTGTCACGCTTAACATGTCCACCCTGTCATAGTGAAATAATAATAATAAATATAAAATTCTAAAGATATGTGATAAACAATGCACAGTCACAGTGAATCACTTAGATAAGGTCCACAGTGTGCTCATTAAATGCTAACTTTAGCACAAACAACATGATAAAACCTTCCAATGACAGGGTGGACATGTGCGCAGAGTTTTTGAACCACATTTTAGTTTGATTTTATTATTATAAACAGACTTTTTCTATGAATTAAAATATATTGTTGAGAAGGGGATAGTTTATGTTTCTGAAAATGTACATTTTATAATCACTGTGCAGTGAAAATGTTTTTCCTTTGAATCTGTCGATGACAGGGTGGATATATTTTGATATATTTTGCAATTTACTCCTAAATTGTCCTCAGTTTATTGATCAGTTGACTGATCTCTTTGACAGCCTACCAAAGGTCTTAGGGTCTACCTAATAAACCATAATGACCTAAAGAATGAGATTAAAAATGATATTTTTTCAACAGATTAAATGACAGGTTTGCAGGCACATTATAGTGATATTGACCCAGAAATTATTTAAATAAATACAGTTTTTAAACACCTTCGTCTGTTGACTTGATTTCTAAAAAACACGTTCTTTGCACTCGGTATTGTTCCTGACGGCCCGGCTCGCTGCATCATAAGCTTTACACGTGTTATTGCATTAGACTAACAGCAGTGCTACTGTAGCTAAATAACACAATACATTGCTACAATAAAAATCTTCTAGTACTGAGAAGAATTTCCCAGAATGCCAGGCGCACCGCTGTACCGACCTGGAGAGGACATTTAAAGTAATACTCTACTGTGAACACAGTGTATTATTGTAGAGAGTAGAGCAATTCTTTACAGTGTATCGTCCACATGATTCGGATTTAAGTGGTCACATGGAAGTTTCAGATAAGTGTACCTTGCTTCAATTTCACCCTTGAGGACTTTCAGATCCTTCCTAAATCTTTTCAGTGCACACCGCCTCCGTGAAGCGCTCCTCAGGTTAATGTCCACGAGGAAACTGCGGAACACAGAGTAGTGGGAAACTTTCTTTTTAGAACATGACAATAGTAATGTTCACTGAAATTGCATTTTAATTGAATGTTTCATTTAAAGACAAATGGAGCAATTATGGAGAGCGTGGTCTGGAGGGACGTCAGCGTGACCAGCAAAGCTACAGTACGCAATGTTACTGTCCATATTAACGTATAGGAGGTGCAGATAAATATGTTGAGGGCCCAGTAATAGAGCATACTGTACATGACCAGGTTATGATGAGGAACTACTATAGAGCGTGTTACGGTCTGGCTGAGCTGATTTTGGTCCAAAACTGAAATGTGACTCAAGCATTAATTGCAATTTTGACACGACTGACTCACAATACAGCACAATACAGCTATTTCCAAAAATGATTCTTACAGACAAGTGGAAATTTAGTAGCATACAGTATTATATTAAGACATGAAAGCCTGTAACTAAGATTCTCACAGCTCCAGGACGTGTATGGGGTTCATTGTCAGTGGATGCCAGTTATTTTTGGAAAGCCATAATTACCATAAAGCGATTTGATGTAATTGCACTCCTATTCTGTTTTGTGAACTCTGACAAGAATTTTAAGGAAATGAATGCTTGTCCATGAGCAAAATCATATTGTGTGACCTGCTGATGCACAGGCAAAGCAACTGAAACTGCAAAGATCAACCTCACGATGAAATACTTAAAGAAACTCTATTGCTCCTGTCAAAAAAAAAAAAAAAGTCTTTTGGATTCTCAATAGTTAAAGAAACTAGCGTCAGTACGCATCATTGGTGGTTAAAGAGGTTGTATACTGTACATAGGTAAAAGGTTAAAGCTAATAATAATCTGATCTGATCTTTACTGTAATCAGTGATATTATTATTATTATTATTATTATTATTATTATTTGAGGTTGAAGCCCACGTCCATGTCTGTGTGTCTCTCTGTACAGCAGAACTCTCTGTCTAACTTATTAATACAAAGAAATCCCATTCTGTAAGGTTGAGTATCTTACGCCTTGTTTACACTAAGTTGTCCTTCTTTGGTGCTCAGACAAATACACTCCCTGTTCGGTAATCGGAGAGTGAATCACAGATGAGAAATGGAAAAAGTTTTGTCTTAAAACGAGTTCAGCACATTCACTTATACCACTTCAGTAAAAATATTCCATGTAATATAGATTATTACATCCTGCACATGACTTTTCATAACATTGCTATTACTCACAATGTTTTGATTTGAGCACATAACACTGTGCTCTCAGTTAGGGTATTTTACACCTGGACTGCTGCTGATACGCTCGCCCTATCGACCTGTGTTTTATCTCATAGTGGCGCTTTACATTACTGCTTTTATTAGCGCCAGAGCTTCAGAACATACGAGTCAAAATTTCTGCAAGAAAAATTAACATACATTGATAGGTCTATTGATTTTTTAAAGGTTTAGTTTTCATAGTCTACTTTTCACAGGGCAAGATGCTGTAACTTAATCTGGCACAAAACTGCTCATAACCTCTATAGTTATAATCATCACTTCTACTTAACATTTTGATTTATGGTGCAGATTAAACTTAAGGCAAATACCTAACAACTGCCGAAGTTTTATTCAATTCTGTCCGGACAGTTTTGTGTAATGTTGTGACAAAATCGCCTGGACAGACATACAGACATACAGACAGACAAACAAATGGACAGAGATTTTCTGAGACTGGTTTCTGGTCCTCCCTATGAAACACAAAAACATATAATTGAAAGAGGAAGTTCTGACCAATGTAGAGACAAAGGTATATAGATAACTTATAGTATAGTCTTTTTTTCTTTCTGATACACAAAAACATATATTTTTTTTATCATTTCTGTGGTTCCTTTAATAAAACATGAACATGGACTTTCTAAGCTTTAAAATGACTAAAACATGCAAAAAGACTTCAAACATTTGATGGTACTTTTGCCAAACATGAGCAAGAAGCACCTACTTCTTATAGGAAAAGGTCAAAACCACCTTTGGTGCAGCACCATTTACTCACCTCCTCTTCAAACAAAACTCATAAATAAGCCATGAACTTTTTTTTCCAAGCGAGCTCCAAAACATTTACAAATCCAGAGATGGAAACCGATCCTGTAGCAACCAGAACACTGCAAGAATCTAAAACATACGGGCAGATAAGTGTACAAGTAATATTTCAGATCCCCAATGATGAACTGGAGAAATAAACAGGTATATGCGCTGCCCTAGGACCATCACTACACCAAAGGAACCATTTAAAGAACCACTGAGAAACGCTTTATCTAAAACTGTAGACAATTTATCTTGCAATTTAAATAGGTCATCTATCTACAGGAAATGACTTTGGGAGATTGGAGGGAAACCGAAATTCAGCTTCAGTGTGCCTTGGCACAGATTCTAGGAGTCTCCTGAGACGTGGACACCAGTCTTCCAAAAGATATCATGACAGTTTTGATGACTGTAGTGGAGAACGCTGTCTGACACATCACTCGTCACATGTCACAGAACGTCCCATAGGTCTTCTTAAAACCTGGTGATGGTGAAGACCACGTCAGATGACTCTTGTCATTTCCATTCTTATCAAACTAACGAGTTAAGTCCTGTGGATGGGGGCGGAGTCCTTCGTGAAGAAACCGCTCATATCAGGATAGAAGTCGTGTCATGAACATGTCTGGTCTTTGGTCTAAAATGAACATGTAAATGATCAAGCCAGGATAAAAGTAGTGTTTATCCTACGCCTAGAAACTAACACTGCTTTTACACTGCATATCTGTTTTTTTTTTCTTTTCCTCTCTTCTTTCTTTTTTTGTTGTTTAAAGAATAACATGTACATTGACGGTAGATAAAAATAAATGCCAGGTCTGAAGTCTAAATGCAGCCTAAAGCTTCACAACCTGAAGCCGTCTCCTCTATGGAATGTAATGAGTCTCCTCTCCTCGGTATTTACCCACAGGGATCTACAAATGAGGATGTTGCTCTTCTCAGTGATGTAATCAAAGATCCATCACCCAGACAGAAATCAATGAGCAAAAAAAATCTATTATAACACATACATTAATTATCACACTGATAAATACACTGTTACACTCTCAAAGCACTTCTACTACATATGTGTGAAGTGTAATTATACTGTATACACATATTTATAGTACCAGTCAAAAGTTTGTACACCCCTCCTAAGTGTGTGTCAGGAGTCACGCAAGTTGCATGAAAAATAACTGAACCAATGTTGTTATTTTCAGCTGACAGTTTTAGAAAAACGTCAAAACTACGTTTTCGTCTCAGAAAAACAAAACTAACAAACAAAAAAATGGATTTAATCATCGAATTAAAAACAACTTGTTACTCATATAAACTTTGAGTCGGCTGAGGGTAATACAGTAGGACTTTATAACGTTGCGTCAGGTGTGCTAATAAAGTCAATGTTAATAAATGTCATTGTATTAAACATTTTGAGTCTAAGCTGTTTCTAAAGAACGTTTAAGTAGAAAGGGGAAAATTTGGATTTAAAGACTTTTAGTGGTTATAATTGTTACTACGAACAGTTAAGGAATATTGTTTTATGCTGCCTGGCAAAAACACAACTTTTCTGATGCGGCCATTTAATTCCATGAACCTTTTAATTAAATAAAGTTTTACAAGAGAAAATGACACTTTATACCTGTTAAAAAGGCAAAGTTGGTTAGCGCTTTAATTATTAGAAAATAAACATCATTAATTCGTAACGAATCGGCTTCCTCGACACGCCATGTGCTGGCCATTTTCTCCCCTGGGTTGTCGTGTTGCTGCAGATTAGTTAATCTCGTCATGGGAGCTGACAGCATAATTAATGCCACTTTTGCACTCTCTGTGCTAACGCTACCTACTGTAATTACGCAGAGAAAAAATATGTCTGTTTAGACAGGGGAATGTTCACTTCACAGCCCTCCTGTCTGCAGCTGACAGATTAAATAGTCCAGTCTCCGTGTGCTAATTTCCATATCAAACATTTAGGACTCTGACTTCAGCATATTTACATGTGCTTTCACAAACACACCTTTATTAAAACATACGAACTGACTTGCTGCTGGAATTTCTGTGGATTTAACAAATGCGAGCCAGAGGTGGGTGGATTTAATCATTAAGGCTTTTACATGAATGCTAGTCGAGGTCCACGGCGGAGGCCATTCGAAGAGTGGATATGATAATGACAGAGAATTAGAATTTCAAATGAAAACAGACAGGTAAAAAGAAAAAAGCCACAAAACACATATAGGAAATTTGAATAACTAAAAGGATCAGAAAGCTGCAGGGATGAAGGGAAAGCTTGGTGCTCAGAAACAGGGTTGCCAGGTCCAGGGTTTACTCATGAAACCAGGTTGCTTATTATTATTGTTCTTATTTTTATTATTAATTATTATTATTTAAATCTGCTGACATTCTATTCAATGTAGATCTGGAGATATTGACTTTTTAATTAAATTTGGTTTTATTCGTCTAGCTCTTTTAACTACGGTCATTTTCATAAGGGAGCTTTACAGAATTAAAAAATATGCATATATTAAACTGTAATGATCAGATTGTCCCTAATGAACAAGCCGAGGGTGAGGGTGCTGAGGGAAAAAGCTCCCTGAGAGGGCAACAGGAAACCCTGAGGGCGACCAGACTCAACAGGGAACCCATCCTCATTTGGGTGATAACAGATAGTATGAACATAAATCGGTCCCTGCTGTATCTGTGTGCTTTAAGGTTGAAAGTTCAATTATATACCAGGAAATGTGTTCGAGCTGATATCACGTCCACTTTCACTGATAGACACTCGGGTACAAAACAGTTCATGGTAATTTCTGTCCTGAACTATTGAGTGACTGCAGTCACGAGCCATCGGAGGAAAATGTCTCGCATGAGTGGAACCTTCTTCCTCAGTCACCCCGAGCATCCCCAGGAAGACCATACAGCGCCGTCCTCCGCAGCATCCAGAACTCCAACCAGAACCAGGTCGACTTTTAACAAACAGAACTTAGAACAGATCTTTTTTTTTTTATTGAAGTACTTGCATATTGTGTTCATATCTGGTCTTGAACTGTCCGGTTTAGGTGAGTCCATGTCCACTAAAGCCCTAGATTCAAGCTTTTGGAAACCCATTGTGTTCATCCTGGTGAACATGAAGACGGTCCTGTCCTCGGCTGATACAGACAGCTGTTCTCTGAGGACTTGTGACTGCAGTCACTCAATACTGTTCAGGACTGAAGTTTCCTACAGTCTACCTGAGCCTCCAATAACCAACTGGACTCCATATGAACTTCTCCACATCTCCTGTTATACTGAACCTCCAGCCTCCTAACACACAGTATGAGTGCAGATCAATCCCTGCTATCCGTTATCACCCAGATGAGGGTGGGCTCCCTGTTGAGTCTGGTTCCTCTCAAGGTTTCTTCCTATTACCATCTCAGGGAGTTTTTTCCTCAGCACCGTCGCCCTCGGCTCATTCATCAGGGACGATCTTACACTATCATTCAGATTCATACACATTCACATCTCATACAAACTTCAATAATTCAATTCAATTCGATTCAATTTTATTTGTATAGCGCTTTTAGCAATTTTCATTGCCGCAAAGCAGCTTTACACAATCAAAAGAATTATTTAAGTTTGTATGAAATGTGAATTTGTATGAATCAAAATGGTCAGTTTGTCCCTGGTGAACAAGCCGAGGGCGACAGTGGCAAGGAAAAACTCCCTGAGATGGTAATAGAAAGAAACCTTGAGAGGAACCAGACTCAACAGGGAACCCATCCTCATCTGGGTGATAACGGATAGCAGTCATTGATCTGCATTTATACAGTGTGTAGGGTGGGAGGCAGTTCAGCTATAATAGCTGATGTTAATTGATGTTAATATGGAGTCCAGGTAGTTATTGAAGACCCAGGTAGACTTGTAAGAAGTTCCAGTCCTGAACTATCGAACTGTCAAGTCCCCAGAGAAACAGTTGCCAACACCAGTCAAGGCCAGAACCATTTTCTAGGTAGAGAGAATCATTCCCAGACACCAGACGCATCCCAGAGAGACACATGGGGCATCCATGTATTTGTATATATTATTATTCCAATAATTGTTTTGATTGTGTAAAGCTGCTTCGCGACAATGTCAATTGTCAAAAAAACACTATAAAAATAAAATTGAATTGAATTTGCAGTTATAGCCCATTCAGCTCAATTTTATTTCATGTTCTCTGGAATCTGAGAGTCTTTTCAGCTCATCACGATTGCAAACCATGGTCATTTACAACTCTAACTGTAACTTTCCACCAACTATCATTCTTTTTTTTTCCACAATTCTGATGATAGATGTGAACATTACCCCCAGCTGTATGGCTGCATGACAAATCACATGTTTACAGTAAAAGTGAAGAATGCATAATGATGAATAAAATGATTGTAGCACTTCTATCATTCTCCCACTCCCGATTGAGACGAAAAACTATTAGGTTATAGTTTCAAGCAACGATGGATGGGCCCTGTGGCGTCGCCACCCAGCACCAATACCATTATGGCATAATTTTAGGGGGACTTTTATGTGTAGACCTCCAAAAAGCCCCAGATGCTGGAAAAAAGCATCACAATGTGATGTCACACAATGTGATGTCACACAGAAAGGAATTAACCACTTTTTGGCTTGAGAAAAGAAACATTTGAGACATCAAAAATTCCTTTACAATTTTGCATCCTCAGTGTATTGAGATCACATAGGCCTGGTTTAGTGTTGATGGAATAAATCCCCTAGGTAGAGTAAGATCCATGCAAACGGACCAAAATAACCTCAGACGTCCTAATGGCAGCAGATTCCAACCAGTCTGCTGATTTCTATGACTTTTTTAACATGTTATTACCCACAAAAGCCCCAAATGGAGGGAAAAATATCCTTAGAAGAACAAGAGGGCCCTTCACACACTACAGTATGATGACTCAGGGCTGATGTCATAGTGCTTGGGCCCTAAAAACTGCGTACACTTAATGTGTTCTGCATCAAGTAATAACGGGTTAATTTAAAGAGGCTCCACAGTTAATGAAGGTTAATTAATCAGAAGAGGAGATGAACTCCTGAGACGTTTTATTTACACCAAGTTAAAATTTTACAATTAGGCATAACTGTGACTGAATATCCTGTCTATAATATTGCCTATATTATGAATAATAATGATAATAACACCCTTTAACATCATAAAGTTCTATGTGATACATGAACACCGATCGAGGATGACTCCTCCAGAGCTTCACTAGTAAAGTCAGCTGATTTAGGTTATTACTGCTCTTGTCTTTAAGTTTATCGCTTGTGAAGTCTTCAGCTTTGCATTTCGTGGGGAAATTAGCTGCCATTATTAGTGCTGCTCTTGACAAAATGAATAATTAGCACTGCAAGGTCAACACGTTATTGATTTAATTAATAGATTCCAGCCTGGAAAATCAGTCTTCCTTCCATTCCCTGTTTGCAGAGGAGGTCAGTGAGAACTGATTATTTGGAGGTGAAGACTTTGACTAATTAAGGCTTTCAAGCGTTGTGTAAATTGACACTGGGCCTAAAGCACAAATGTTATTTTACTCTGTTGCACAGGGGTCAATACTCAATGCTTAAATTCCTCCAAGAACATTCAAACATGTCTTTTATGATATACAGTATTTCCCATAAATTTCCCATATTTCTGGTTTTCTCCTGCTCACCTCTCTGTTCTTTACAATATTGACTAATATTCTTTACTTTATTATTATTATTATTATTATTATTATTATTATATTAAATTATGATTTGTTGGCGACAGTGCTTCACCTTTTTTATTTTAAAGATTATTTATTTTCAACTTTCTATTAACCTTTAAAAAACTTAATAAGTTTAATGTAAGAAATTAGGTTATAATTTTTGTTTTGTGTTATCACTTTATTTATATATAAAAGTATATATTTCTAAATATATATTCATTTTATTATAAATAAAATGCAAGCATATCAGCTTAGGTCACCCAACTTTGTCCAAATTTCCCACCAGCTCATGTACCGTAATGATGTGTGATCACATGTGCGTTACTATTTATGCGTTACTATGTTTGTGTTATTACGTGTGTCACTACATCTGTGCGAGGACGTCTGTGTTACTTAATGTGTGTAACTGAGCGTGTAAAACAGCATGTGGGTAAATAAATGTCTCACTCCTACTGATCTTCATGCCTCTTCTCTCCAGCGCTCTCTTCACCTCTCTAGACTCGTCTCAACCAGCTCACGGACTCCCGCTGCTGATCACAATATCCTCCATAAACATCATAGTCCACAGGGTCTCTCGTCTAACCTCAGCCATCAACCTGTCCATCACCACCGAAAACAGGAAGGGACTAAGAGCAGATCCCTGGTGCACTCCCACCTCACCGCTGTAACACTGTCCTTGTACATTTCTTTCACCACCTTCACATACCTCTTAGTCACTCCTGACTTGCTCATGCAGTACCACAGTTCATCTCTGTGCACCCTGACGTACGCTTTCTCTTCATCTACAAACACACAAGGCAACTCTTTCTGACCTTCTCTATACTTCTCCATCAGCATTCTCAACGCAAGCAAGGCGTCGTGGTGCTCTATCTTGGCATGAAGCCGGACTGGTGCTACTCAGCCTAGAATCCACTACTCTTTCCCATAACTCCATGGTGTGGCTCATCAGCTTTATGACTCTGTGGTTGTTGAAGCTCTGCATATCTCACTTGTCCACCCTTCTCTCTCTCTCTTATTTTCTCTATTCAACAGCTCCTAAAAATACTCTCTCTACTGTCTCAAAACACTCTCTTCACTTGTGAGTAAATTTCCATCTGCATCTTTTATCACCCTAGCCTTTAGTACATCACTCCCCACTCGGTCTCTCTGTCTTGCCCATCAGTATAAATACTTTTCTCCTTCCTTTGAGTTTAGTATCTCATACAACTCGCCATACACAGGTTCCTTAGCCTTTGCCACTTCCCTCTTCACCTTACATCACACTTCCTTGTACTCCTGTCTACTCTCCTCATCTCTCCTACTAGCCCAATTCTTCTTTACAAGCCTCTTTCTCTTAATGCTTTTTGGTACTACTGAGTTTCCATATCTTCTTCTCTTTGTCCCGATGTCATGCCAAATACTGTACCTTCCTATCTGTCTCCCTTACCACTTCTGCAGCTCCTGACTAGTCGTTCAGCATCTCTTCACCATTACACAGTACCTGACTCACGTCCTCCTGACCCAATTGCACACACAAATCTTCCTTCGTCAACTTCCACCATCTAATCCTGGGTTCGGTCCTCACTCTCATTATCTTCTTCTGCACCTCTAAAGTCATCCTGAAGACCACTAACCAAAGGTGTCTATGTGCATCATCCCCTGCAACCACCTTACGGTCTCTAATCCACATGTGTGCAAAAGTGGGTAACTATATGTGTGTTAATAAACGATCATGACTACATGTGTAACTAAATGGGCAAAATTATAATTATCAGTTCATTTCTTAGCATTACTAATGTTCATAATTTAAAGTTCTTGTTAAATGTTAAATGGGTTTTCTTTTCTCCCGACATACGTAGGAATCCACCTCAGGCCCTAGTGCCCCGTTTGTTTCTGTACAGGCCAATCCCTGAGAACAGCACACAACTTGCTAAGCTTTTATCTAGTATCTAAAAGGGCTCAGTGCCTCCCTCCGTGTGGTGCTACAGTGATAGTCTCAGGTGTCTGCTAAGCCACGTATCACGATTTGAGCATTTACGAGCGTGTTCAGCTGTTAGCCACAGCGTATAGCATTTCAGTAATATTTTACACCAAACAACGTCAAGATGAACCGACCTACAAAGGTAAACCTGAACAAACCCTGTCATTTTACACCTATAGTTATGCACCTCATATAGGCCACTGCAGTATAATGTGACATCGCGGCCCCTCGTTGACTCCTCATTAACACTGTTCGGAACATGACTGAAACATAACTCTGTCAGGCTGACGTTTGGCTGCACCCACGGACATATTTTGGGTTTTAGTAACGTCGTAATCATCGTTTCACGGGTGGCGTCTCAAACTGTCTCGACTGGCTTTTTAGCCCCGTAGGGGTTTTGTGATCATTCGATCTCATAATGACGCTTCGGGAGACAGACAGGAGCGGAGAGAAGTCATGCAACAATAACGCAATTATTACTAAGAAATGGCCTGTTATTGTAAATGTGTCACTGTGAAAGTGGAGAACATCAGCTGTAGGCTTGGGGTGTTCATTTTTTTTTTTTTCAGGTATCATAATTATTACACTCTTCGTCAAGCAAAGGCAAACATCATCTAAACTCCCTCCCTGTGCTTTGGCCTATAAACCACCTCACTTTGCATAAAACATCGTCTGTGTTGTAAACAGGACTGCTTCATTGGCACACAATCATAAACAACATCAGCAGGAAGCACTTGAGGAAAAATGTTCTCGAGAAGTGCTTGTTTAGAAGGCCTGCACTGAGTCTAAGTCTAAGACTCTGGGGGATTTTTGCACTTATTTTCTTCAGCTCAGAAAACATTCTGTAAAATTACCAATGTTTGTGTTACCTGCACGCTTTAGAACAATTCGAACTTTTTCAAAAGTTTTCTTTGGTTGGCCATCAGGGTGAACTTTTCTCTATCTTTGAGTGATTTCCTGTCCAGTGTAAGAATCAAGGAACATGTAGACAATCCTTCAAAAAATAAAATATATAATCATCGTGAGTTTTCAAGTGCTTGGAAAAGAGACATTTATGAACATTTTTGAAAGTAGTGTCAGCCTTACTTACACCAGAGGCAGGCTAATGAGGATTTATATTTTTTTTACAGTATACTGTTTTCCCCAACTATAAATGGATATAAAGTGGCTCAGTGTTGAGACTCCTGCCTGCCTCGGGGTCGATTTCCAGGCGATGCCTTAAACCCAGACATTGGACCTTGCGGCCAGTGTAAAACCTCTGTCTGTCTATCTGTCTGTCTGTCAGTCAGTCAACCCCCCCCCCCCACCCCCCACCCATGTCTTGATATTTAATAAAAATAAATGATGTACATTAAATGAAAGAAATGTGACCAAATGTTTTTCTGTGACAGGTTGCTAAGTGCCTAAGGTTAGAAGGTAAAAACTTGCTTATTATGTAAGAATCTCAGCAGCGACCTCGTTTCCCCTCTTGTCTGTTTCAACCCCTTAGCATTCAGCATCAGCGGCCTGATCATCTGTCATCATCTGCACCCGTTTCTCACTGGGTCAGGACTTAAGTTAGATGTTTTTTCTAAGCATTGAATAATTCATAGGTCACTGTGTGGCTTAACAAACAGAAAACATTCCTCTGAAACTGCTCAGGTACAGCGACTGGAGTGAACATGAGAAACAAAACCATAAAAAGACAACAATGTCTGGAGCAAGATGAAAAATGGGGGGGGGGGGGAGTATACTGTACAGTATACTGTATATATATTGTACATATAATATGGACTTTATTACAAAATTTTAATGCCTAGTTACTTTTCACCCACCCTATATATCCATCTATCTAGTTTTAAATGTAATTAATAATATGATATTTTAACTTCAGTTTAATATAATTAGTTATATATAATACTATTATAACATATGTAATGTGTCTATAATAACAGTGTGGATCAAACCTGAACTTGCGTGTTAGTTTCCCTCTGCACTAAAAGGAGAGGGAACACTTCACCAGTGGACAGCCTGAGTGGTTTTAGTAAATTCAGCACTGTTTTAAAGTATGAAATGCGATCGTTCATGTTGATTTTCCAGTGAACATGGGGTTGTTGTATTTTATTAATTTTTTTGCATCTAAATTAGCCACTGGTGGCATTTACACCTAATTGGCATTTGAAAAAGGATCCTATTCTTGCAGATGTTTGTCATGCTAATCAAGTTACATGTTTTTCATGCTTGACTGGCAGATTTGTCTGAGGTGGAACTGGAGTTACAGCGGCACACCCGTCATTGTCATTAGTATGCAGCAGCGGGTCAGTGACTGACGCGCCGCGTGAAAGCATCTCACACTGATGGATAAAGCACTGAAATCTGTCTTTTGTGTGAATTCTATGCAATTTTGATCAAATTGAAAGTGATCTTCGCATGAGAATATGACCGAATCAGTAATAAGTCAGTGGGCGTAAATAGCAGTGCAGGAATGCATGCGAAATATCTGAACTGTGCCGTAAAAGGGCTGCAAATACCCCACCGTACAGTATGTACATCTGGCTGCCAGATACTGATAGGGATTTTACAGAGATCAGAAATCACTGATTATTTCCCTGCAGAAATTGCTTTTACGCAATTAAATATAATAAATAAATAAATAAATAAAAAGGGCTAGTTAAATGACAAAATTCCATACACTGCACATGCTCACTGCACAGGGTACACTGCAAAGTTGTTTTAGCGCTTCAGAGTAGCTAATAGGAAGGGCATCCGACGTGAAACATTTGCCAAATCAATGATGCGAATCACGAATATAATTCCCATACCGGATCGGTCGTGGCCCGGGTTAACAACGACCGCCACTGGTGTTGTTGACCTACAGGGTGCTGGTGGAATGATTCGCTGTGGCGACCCCTGAAAGGGAACAGCCGAAAGACAAAGAAGAAGAAGAAGAGAGTAGCTAATAGGATGTCATTTTTAGACGTAGCCACATAAAGGTGCATTTAATATACCCTCACTCATTTACCCCCTCATCCTGCGTACAGGGTCGCGGGGGGCGGAGCCTATCCCAGGATAAGGTCAAGATATTGGACAAGATGCCAATCTATTACAGGTGGATTGCACATACACTCACTACAGACAATTTGTTAGGGAACGCCAATCAGCCTAATCTGCACCTCTTTTGGACTGTGGGAGGAAACCGGAGCAACCCCATCAAACACGGGCAGAACATGCAAACTTCATGCACACAGACCCAGGGCGGGAATAGAACCCAGAACCTGGAGGTGCAATGCAACAGTGCTAACCGCTACGCCACCGTAGTGCTGCTTTTAATATCATCTGTCTTAAAGTTCCCATATAATACTATTTTTATAATAAGTTAATACGGATCTCAGAGCTCCTTTAAAATGAGTGGGTATTAATGCTCAGTGGAAACATCCCTCAGATAAAGCTGTTCTGTATTCATCAAGTACACTCCCTCTGTGTCTACAGTATGTACTGTAAATAAGCTGGCAAAGGCTTTTCTTATATGACATCACATTGGGGGGGGGGGGGGGGGTCTAATTGGCTTGTTAAAGCACATGTAATGGCATTTTTTCCCACCATTTATGTTGTTTGTTTGTGTCCACTCGCACATTGGAGACCCATCTAAAAGGTACTACAAAAGTGCAAAGTAGGTGCACTTAAAGCTGTTGGCTACCTGCATGGAATTTCACTTTTAGGGTCAATCAGAGTATCATTCTCATTTCATACAAACCAGTAACATGAGTTACAATAATTATTTTCTACTGGTTTCTTTAGACATGGCTGGATAGACAGAAACGAACATTCTGTAAGTTGTTAGACACTTTTTTTTTACAGCTAAAATGTTGAATAAATGTCAGCATTGGTGAGTTTTATAGATAAAATCGAGACCACTTTACACTGAAGCAAGTAACCGCTCAGCCGTGATTGTGGTTTTATTTCAAGGAAGATGTGGCTTTTCAGACGCTAAAAATAAATAATTGATTAACTTTGTTAAATATTAAAGGTTTCAGCTTCTAATACCCATTGTTGTGGTGATTACCCATTTGTCTAGTAATAAAAGTAATCAACCGAGAGAAATGTCTTGTGTTTTAAGATGAGCACAGTGCCTGGACACGATGCGATAGCGACAACATTTGACAGTAATTAAACACTTTTATATTTAGGCATTTGGCAGACCCTCTTATCCAGAGCGACTTACATTTTTATCTCATTACACATCTGAGCAGTTGAGGGTTAAGGGCCGCGCTCAAGGGCCCAACAGTGGCAACTTGGTGGTTGTGGGGTTTGAACCTGGGATCTTCCGAACCGTAGTTCAATGCCTTAACCACTGAGCTACCCCTGGCCAAACACATGGCGAGCGTCATTGTAAGAGTCTTTAATTACTTCAAAATTAAACTAGTTAGCTGATATCAATGCTATCCTGTATAATGCAAGTAGCCTACACATATAAACATGGGCGTATTCCAAGCACACAGTATACAATAGGGTTAAAGGATATGGCAATACATTATAAGCTGGTTAAGCTTGACCCCATGAAATTTCGCATCGATTTTAAAATACTACTCTTGACATATAAAGCATTAAATGGTCTCGCGCCGCAGTACCTGAGCGAACTGCTAGTGTCTTACGATCCGCCACGCCTACTTCGATCAAAGGATGCAGGCTGCTTGTCAGTACCGCGTATTATGAAAAATACAGCAGGGGGCGGAGCTTTTTCTTACAAAGCCCCAAAATTATGGAATAGTCTTCCAAATAGTGTTCGGGACTCAGACACAGTCTCAGTGTTTAAGTCCAGGCTAAAAACCTATTCATTTAGCCGAGCATTTTTATAAATAGATTAGCCTTAGGTAAAGAAGCAGATCTGGGGGACTCATGGACGTAGAGTATTATGGTGAACTGGTATGTTTTGATGCTGTCCTCCTCACTCTCATTGATCACTCAGGTTTGCTGACGGTGAGGTGATTGTTTGCTTTACATCTTAGTTCCCCCTCATGTTTGTGTTTCCTTCTGGCTCCTCCCTTTTAGTTATGATGTCATAGTTAGTCCCGCCGGAGTCTCTGCTTGCACTCTACAGTTAATATACATACACATTATACATTGTGTGACTGTGACCATATCTAACTGCCATCTCTCCTCTTCTTCTCTTCCCCCCCCCTCTTTCTCTTTCCTGTCTCCCCCTCTCTCTCTTTCTCTCTCTCTGTCGAGCTACACATGTCGTTCCTGAGCTGCCAGTGATCCAGACTCCCTCTGCCCTCTGGACCTGTCTGACCCATCCTGGTGCCCCGCTTCTGGTTGGAGATCTCGTCACATGGATGCCCCGTGTGTCTCTTTGGGATGCGTCTCGTGTCTGGGGATAGTTCTCGCTACCTACTGTAGAAGACAGTTCTGGCCTCAACTGGTGTTGACAGCAGTTTCTCTGAGGACTTGACTTGGCTGCGGTTGCTCGATAGTTCAAGATTGCAATTGTCTCCAATAACTACCTGGACTTCATATTAACATCAACTGTTATGCTGAACTGCCTGCCAACTAACACACAGTATGAGTGCAGATCAATTCCTGCTCTCTGTTATCACCCAGATGAGGATGGGTTCCCTGTTGAGTCTGGTTCCTCTCAAGGTTTCTTCCTATTACCATCTCAGGGAGTTTTTCCTTGCCACTGTCGCCTGCGGCTTGTTCACCAGGGAGGATCTGCTCATCTTGATTCATTCACACATACATTCCATACAGACTTAAATAATTCTTTTGATTGTGTAAAACTGCTTTGTGACAATGACAATTGTTATAAGCGCTATACAAATAAAATTGAATTGAATTGTTAAAAATGATGACATTGTTTTTGGATAGATCTGGTAACCAGTCCTTGTACTGGGTGATTTTGATCGCCTTCCTCAGACATTGTGTACAAATGATATCCTGTAAGACTAAGGGGCTTGTTGCCAAGGATGTACTCTGTGCATTGTCTTGTGGTTGCAGCTGCCAAACCACGCAGTTGTTCACCCACTAATGATGCTTTCAACAGTGCTTCAGAGATTTCTAACACATACATAAGTTTATGTGTGAGAAGCTGAATGCTTACAGGAAAACAATAAATGCTACTCCGTTGTGCCAGTAGTGACCCAACAGTTTGTTAATGTTAACTAGTATAAAAAAAATAATATAGGAATAAAGAAGGTGATATCAAAAAGTTTCAAGACTAGTTTTGTAAAATGTGAGCACCAAACTTCATAAGTCGGAAGCCGTGCGACTGGTGCTATTAGGATCACGTGTGGTACCACGTCTGCGATTTCATCATGGACAATTTAGAACAAAAAGCGAATGTGAAATACTGTGTGAAACTGGTCAAATCTGTCACACTCGAATTTTTGGAGTAGCATGCGCACTTCAAGAGCAGAAGAACATCACTGGAAGAGGATGAGAGAACAGAAAGACCTTCAAGGAGCTCAACCCCTGAAAATGTCAAAATCATTTTGCAACTTGTGCATGATGATTGTTGCAGAACAATCCACAACATTGCTGCCATTGTTGGTGTGTCATACAGAACAGTCCAGGCAACAGTGATTTTAAAAATGTGGCATGTTGCTGCCAAGTTCATCCCCACGCTGCTGACCCAGGAGCAAAAGGTACATTGAAGTCTGCCGAGAACTCCGCCAGCTTGTTGTGGACGACGCGGCCTTCGTGTCAAGGGTTATTACCGGTGCCGAAACTTAAATGTACAGGTACAACTCCGAGATGAAACAACAGTCTTCACAGTGGAAAAGCCCGTCATGTTCACGAGCAGAAAAGGCAAGGCAGTTCTACAGCTCGACCGGTTGCATGCGCATCATCTTTTGCGACATTCATGGCATTCTAAATCGAGAATTCGTCACCAGGGGTCAGACCTTCAATAACAAATTGGGGGGATTACATGGAAAAAACAGAGCTTGTGAACAGAGCTAATCTTGAAACTTTTTAATATCTTCTGTTATAACGTACAGTATTACCTGATTTACTTGCACAATCCTGATGATCCAACATATTAGGCACTAATTTAAAAACTAATTGATACATAATATGCAGTATTTTTTTCTAATGTATGTGCATGCACTGTATATTTACAGTATTTTTTATAGATCGACGTACACTAAATGTATAAAACATCCTACAATCGCCAGGTGACACTTAACTTTCACATATAAAAGGTTAATTAGGTTCTTCTTATGTGGGCTAATATCATCAGGAAGATCAAACTTTTCCATCACCGCTGCCTGTGACAGATCCTTAAAATTCATCCACCGACCGTATTATTAATGATTCTTAAGTCCAACAGCGTGGACTATTTAGTCTCCACGTCACAACTGTACAACATCGATTTTAATTAGCAGGCCACATTTTACACATGCCACAACACCGCATACCCCGAGTGTCCATACACTGTGTTCCTCCAGCAGTTAAACCCCTCAAGGGTCGACCTTGGAATACCTGGCAGCGAATATTTTTCAATGATCAATGATTTTCTCAAAATCAACAAGGTGTCCTGGGAAGAAGGTAAAACGCGGGCAAAAGAGAGACAGCAGTGGAGAGAGACATGTCTCCTGATGTGTCCAACAGCACGGGAGGAACGAAGACTACGACTAAGACCAGATGGATTTACTATTCATTAGACTTTATAGGAGATCTGTTTTTCTGGCTATTTTATAGGAGCACATGAAGTTCACACTACTCCACGATTGTGCCCTTAAAAATACTTCAACAATGAACACAGAGTACGATCTGATAAACCAGGAGACCTGAATGGAGATTATTAATGTCCTAATAGATCATTGCCTGTGTGGAAATTTACAGTGTAGTATATTAGAGTCCCAGTCAGACTCTTAGACACTCCATAAAGCACTGTGGAGCGTCACGCCCAGCGACAGGAATCTCATGAGTTCTGCATTTCAATATGTAATAATAATTCTTCCTAACTGCCCTCTCCATCTCAGGTGCGGCAGTCGCGGAGTCATTTTCGGCTACAGTATATTATTCAAACCTGATATGAATATCGCTTTCTTGCGGCACCTTTCACCGCTGGCTGCTAAACCGAGGAACTATTCTTAGTTCACACAAAGGTGATGTCACTGTTTACTCTTCATACACTGTGTATACCGTGACCTGTTTCCCCTGACCCTTTCCCTTATATGGTCAGTGTTTCCTGTTCCTGTTCTTAATATCCCATTTTTATAGCAGGTAATTAGTCCGACATTTTATTTTAACCAAAAGAAAAAAGTGACAACTGCATAAAAAAGAATCCTAAGATTAAAAAATCCATGCCACAGCCGTGTACTGTATGTCCAGGAGTCCTGTCTTTGATCAAGATGATGGACATTATTTTGTGAGTCTCTGGAAGCTTGTGTACTGTACATTATGCACAGGATTGCAGTTTTGGAGATCTCACTTGATGGTTCAGTTGCCCTGTGATGGCAAAACCACTTAAATCTGATTAGTTTACAGCTATAAGTAATACTAATCACTCAAAGTTGTTGTTAGTCTCCCAGCTGATCCCGTTGAGGGGTCGCCACAGTGTACCAACTGATCCACACAACAACTTGGCACAGGTTTTTGCACCGGATGCCCTTCCTGACACAACCCTTTTACAATTTATCCAAGCTTGGAACCTGCACTGCATCCAGTGGCTGGAGTTTGGGGCATTGGCTGGGAATCGAACCTGGGGCTTTCTCATGGTAGACGAGAACCCTACCACTGATCCATCAATGCACACAAACTAATCACTCAAAGTAATGTATGAAAAAAAGAGCAAGATCATTAAAAGGAAGTAGAAAATGTAACTGCTCTCACCATTAAGTCATGCTGGTTAAAATCTCTGTACAGTATCTCCATAAAAAAGCTAATTTTATCCTTTGTGCTTTTATACTTACTGTCCTAAAATGCCTTTACATGGATCCTAATATTGCACTAATAATTGGAATAATGTCCCAAGTGGAATAAAAAGGCATCATGTAAAGCCTCCAGTTGGAGCAGTCTGACGTGTTCCGGCCTGATTGAAATGGATTTTCAATGGTGTAAACCTTAAATAATTTAATTCAATAGGTCAATTTTAGCCTTTTAAACACTCCTTCCAATAATTTCTTTCTTGTTATAATAAATTTTTTTGCCCCACGTGGGGGTAACAGTAGGTGATGTTACATGGTTCCTTCCAGAAATATGTAACATGACTCCATGATACCCCCATGCGGGGCTTTTAATCCTTTGTGTGATGTTACATATTTCTAGAAGGAAACTTTACTTCTGATTTTTTCCTTCTGATTGGCTCATCGCTTCATATGTAGGAAAGCATAAAGCCGGAAGTCTCGCTTTTTGCTTTAGCAGCTGTTGCTAGCTCTGCTATAAGCGTGCCACGCATCTCCAGATGCAAAAAGTCATAAGAACTCCGATCTGACCCTTCTTACTCAAGTCACATGACCACAGATCAGATCTACAGTATTTCTGATCCGGGACCTCATACGAAAGTGAGTCTGATCCGATCTGCGAAAAACATCAGATTTGTGCATTCTGGTAGAAGAAACACTGTTTATGTAAATAATCATTTCCTTACCCTGCTCTACACTCCTGCCAACCTTACTGACGTTCGGTATGCACTCGTCTTACAGTTTACTCCTGCACTCGCACATCATACAGTAGCTAGGACAAGACAGAGCGGCGAGAGGAAAAGTCCATGTGCCACTGGGTGAAAGGCAAGTGAAGAACTCCAGGCAGTCTATAAATAAATGAACAGCACACTGGGATTAAATGATAGCTTTAAATATCAAATAGCACTGGTCTGGAACGAGTCTCAGCCCTCAGCTCACACCGCTTCAGCAGATCAGCAGATTAAGACAGAGTGAAGAAAGAGGCAAAAAAGGGTAAAGAGTGAAGACTTGAAGTGCTCATTCTCCCTTTTCCCATAAATGACAAAGTAAAAATAAATCTTTGTAAGATCTGGAAGGAAAGTGCATACAATGATTAGTATTCAAAATTAATTGTGAAAATGACTTATTATTCATTTCTTTCCCATGAAAATTAAATACTTAAAACTTTCAGATGGCTTTTTTTGCTTAAGGGCGAAAAATCTAAAGGTTGCACCCAATTTAGCCATTGACGCATTTTATCGTGCAGTTTTACACAATATGATATTAAGCCTATTTTTAGCAACTTTGCGACTTGGTAGTTGTGGCCTAATGTTAGGGAGCTAACTAGAAACTTTTGGTACTGATTTATAAGACATTATATCTCAATATACTCTAGGCTGTTTGGATATTATAAGAAGCGTTCAAGTCAAACTGGGACTCTAAATTAAGGCGTAATAGGCAAAAGACATTTACAGAAGACTTCAGTCACAGTACGGTGATGAGACTCTTAGCCGCAGTAAAACATCTGGACGATGATGTTTTATAGAAGTCTGTACGTCTGTGAATGACGACCCCGGCCGCGGTGTCTCGGAGCTCGCCGCAGTCGTTCCCGTGAACATTCAGTGAGTGGAACGCCTGATCCTTGAAAATCGACGTCACCGACTTGCCGACATCTGTCTGTGTGAACTGTACACACACTCATTCACCAACACCACACACACATTACAGAAACTCAGCTGGGAGTTAATGCCACATTCCCAGTACAGTCCTGACCTCGTGCTAAGACATTTCCACATGTTTAAGACAATAAAGGAGTTCCTGGGAGGCAAGTGCATTAGTGTAGCAGGAGATTATATAGAGAAATAAAGGGAGTTTTTATTCTCAGATACTTTATTCTTTGTTCTGTTTTTCTGTACAAGTCCTGGTTTGACTTGAACAACCAGGTTTTTGGTACAATTAGCTCAGTGTTGCATTGCACTGTCCTAGGTGTTAGCTTAATGATGCTATCTAAGCGCTAAGTAGCTAGTAAAATGAACCCACTGTTGCCAATGCTGTATACTGTATATATCTCCAGCTTTGCTCATGTTACCCCGTAATGACATGACGATCCTATTACATCTATTTCTTTTGTTTCCTTGGTTCTTAAATGCACAAACATGAAGTTTTGTATTTAGTTCTATTTTACAGCTAAATGCAAATAGGCTGATTTGATATAGTGCTTCCAAAAATGCCATTAAACACGAGAAAAACAGACAGAAGCACCTGCACTTTAACTGCCAGCAGAAAACTGGCAGATGTGATGAATAAACTATTCGCTCCACCATTTTGTTCTGGCAAATTGGCATAGCGCAACAGTCTAGGGTTGCCAGCTCCATGAAATGGACATGAGGTACGCGGGACGGAGGTCGAGTTGGGTTGGGGGGGGGGGGGGTGGGGGGGGGGGGGTAGGGGGTAATACCAGTAAAAGCTGTGTATTATTCTGCTTTTCACCTTTTCTTTTCTTTTTCTTTTCCCTGTGCAGCCCTTGAGAAGATGCCGCCCTGGGTCAGGAGTCATGACCAGTGAGAAGCACATTCTCTGTTGTTTGTTTCAGTAGAAAGCGTGACAAACAGACCGAGTAAGAGGAGGGGTTTTGGTTCCCTCCACTGACTGTATGCTGCTCTTGTATAATCTGTCTTTGCAGTTCAACCTCTAACATTTTCCTCCTATAGATTTCATTGAACTGATTCTCAAAAATACTGAACATGGAGCGTCTCATATCAATTCAGTACGGAACAGGTGGATTAGTTTCCGATTACAGGACGAGCCTTGATTTTACAGAACATTTGGCAACAATACAAGAGACATCTGGATTTGTACGCAACTCTCTGCTCATATTTTGTAATTATGATTACATTTTTGTGTTTTCTGGTCATTTTCCCCATACTTTTAACCAAATAGACAATGCAATTAATTTACTCAACCATTAGCAGATCTCTAAATGAGAGAAAATGATGATGATGATCGCTGGCACCTGAAAATAAAACGAAAACTTAAAATTTAGGAAAAAGTTAAAAGAGAGTTAAATAATTCCCTTTGCCTTCTACTATATATATATATATATATATATATATATATATATATATATATATCTTGTCAGTTATGGAGGCGGAGTTAATTTCTGGGTCAAAAAAAAAAATTATATCTAGGTTTAACACTGGTGATGGACAGGATGACAGATGAGGTTAGACAGGAGTCTCCATGGACTATGATGTTTGCAGATGACATTGTGGTTTATAGCAAGAACAGGGAACAGATGGAGGAAAATCTAAAGAGATGGAGGTAGCCGCAGCAAGACAGAATACATGTGAATACACTCAACGGAGAGTGTTCAAAGGAGGTGAAGAGGCGGGTACAGACAGGTTGGAATGGGTGGAGGAAAGTGTCAGGTGTGTTTTGCGATAAAAGAGTATCAGCGAGAATGAAAGGAAAGGTGTACAGGACAGTGGTGAGACCAGCGATGCTCTACGGCTTAGAGACAATGGCACTGAAGAAAAGACAGGAGGCAGAGTTGAAGATGTTGAGGTTCTGCTTGGGAGTGACAAGGATGGATAGGATCAAGAATGAGTCCAATGAGTCCATTTATCTTTAAAAACATCAACCCATGTTAGATGTTTTGGAGATAAAGTCAGAGAGGCCAGATTGAGGTGGTTTGGACATGTTCAGAGGAGAGATGGTGAATATATCGGTAGAAGGATGCTGAGGTTGGAACTGCCAGGCAGGAGGTCTAGAGAAAGACCAAAGAGAAGATTTATGGATGCAGTGAGAGAGGACATGAAGTTAGTTGGTCTGAGGATGAAGAGGACAGGGTTAGATGGAGGCAGATGATTCGGTGTGGTGACGTCTAAAAGGGAACAGCCGAAAGACAAAGTAAGATTTTCAACACTTTACTCTAAAGCAGTAGATAAAGACACACAGCAGTCGTTCATGTGCTCCCTGTACTGACCATATCCATTACCATACTGATCAGCCCAGGGAGCGAAATGCTAATCATATTAGCGGTGCATTCCTTGTTGCTCAATGAGATGATTCTGAAATAAAAGGGCAACTGTGCATTGAGAGATGGAAAAGACGTCTACGAAATGCTAAACATGGCATCAGCAATGAAATAATAACAGAAATGAACCTGAGCTCCTGGGTTGCTCTACGCGAGAAGGGGCAGCGAACTGGGCTCAAAGTCACACTCAAAATCTGCACTGGCTTTTTTTATTTTATTATCCGTGACAATTCAGCATGACTAGACGTGTCCCTTAGGCTGCTGTCTGTCCTCATATCAACCTGTCGTCACACATTCAGCTGGTTCATTAATACTACAACCTAGAGGATATGATATAAAATGGTATTAGCGCACTGGGAGGCTTTTAAAGCAGATTATTCAGCGTATTTACAGAGTTATAATCCTTTATAAAAGTTATAAATATCCCAAAGCTGACTTAAGTGCTAATAGATCAAACAGCATTCAATAACCTTCAGGCAACAAACACACACATGGACTTTAGAAATCTGAACTGGTACTAATGACAACCTGAAGATTTCAAAATACTCACCCAGTCCTCAACGGTAAAAGGTTTTATTATAGGTGTCCTAATAAGTTATAAAAGTTGAGCTTAAAAAATGCAAAATAAAAAAAATACAGGAAAATATAAAGAGTTTGGGTTTGGGGAGATGGAACTGTGGGTTTTCTTATAACATTTATACATGATTAAGAAAGTCTTATGTACTGAATCCTGATGAAATGAATATGATATGAAGAAATATTAGGAACGCTTTAAGCTGAGACACACACTTATTACCAGCAGGAGATTCCTTTCTCTTAGTGTGTGTGTGCTTCACCAAACAATTAAAGAAATTAGGAGACAAAGGACACTGGCTTCAAAAAGGTTATGCCTTCAGTTGAGAAGCTTGAACGGTTTTTGTTTTTGAAGAAATAATTGTTAGGAGTGCTGGCAAATGTAGTGCGTTGAAACATTGGATTAAACCCAAACAAGATCCCTCGAGCAAAATAAAACAATTTATACTCGAAATATCATAAGCAATAAGGTCTTTCTCAGTGTCCAGAGTCTGTGTCGCTTCCTTCCTTCCATCAGGTAGAGATGTATATATTTCACTTACTGGAGAAGAAGATGGCACCAGGATGCGCTGTGGGAATAACATGGGAATGAGAAACCCCGGCAGAGGCAGTGTGATGTTTTGGCAGTGTTCTACTTAGAAACGTTGGGTCTCACCATCCATGTGGATGTTACTTTTACATTACCACCTCCTGACCAAGCAGATGAAAGAATTCAACAGTGATATACAGTACCGCTCAAAACCGCTTTTGGCGATGATGCGACGAATAAAGTGCAAAACAAAGAGTTACACAAAGGCTTTAAAGATGGCCGATAATCTGAACGTAACCTGTGTTTTGGATGCACGTTCTGGAAAGCCTGTAGCAAGCAGAACATCTAAGAATGTTGAATGAGTATGGGCTGCAATTGACAAAGCCGGGCAACTAGAAGCGTAATTAGGACTTTATTACATGTAATCCAGTCATTAACAAAGCTAGATCATTTCCAACCAGACTTAGTATATAATCAGTGTAAAAATATAACCAGGGTGGGTAAAAACTAACTGGGCAACATTAGTACCATACTGTATATGGCTGAGATACTGTAACATTACCAGGACGTTGGATGACGAGGACCCCATGAATCTCCTTTAAGAAGTCCAGATCTTACGCTATTTGATTTTTTCCCCCCTGTGTGATGACGCAAAGGAGGCCCGGGTTCGATTCCCAGCTAGTGCACTAACCCCAGCCACTGGATAAAATGGGAGAGTTGCGTCAGGAAGGGCATCCGACGTAAAACCTGTGCCAAGTTGTAGTGTGGACCGGATGTTCCGCTGTGGCGACCCCTTGCCAGGAGCAGCCGAAAGACCAACAACAACATAGAGAAGTGACATAAAAGAACAAAAAAGTCAGCTTTGTTCCACAGTGAGCTGCATTTAGATAAATATATTACTGGCATACAATTCAACTCGACCATTTAGAGAGAAGAGTCATTACAAATCCATAAAAAGTTCTTCTGACCGATCTTCCTTATCCTGAAATAATGATACATTTCCATCCAGATGAGAGTGTTCTCGTCCGAGATAACTCCCTCCTCGTCCAGGGTGCATAAGGACTCAGTGAATGAGTTTGTTCAGTACTGTGATGGTGTTAATCACATGCACCAGACTTCACAGTCTCCAGAGCTCACCTCAGTCAGGCTTCTTTAGAAGATTTCGGATTGACATTTTTGAATGCTTCAGGGATTCATTATCCTTTATCATCTGTTAAATTCAGACTACTGTCACACACAGGCCTGGCAGCGCGATACAGCGAGTCCAATTACACACACCTCCTGGTTATTTTTGGTCCTTTTTAGCTCTCAGATTGGATTTCAGACTCCTGGTCAAAATGTCTCACCCCCTCTGGTGTCAGAATGTGGGCTATAAAGACTGTCAAGTGCCAGGAGACTACAGAAGAGAAGATGGAGGAGGAGGAGGAAGAGGAAAAGAAGAAGAAGAGAAAGAAGAAAAAAAACAGTAAAAAAGAATAAAAAAATATTTAATGTAAGGAAAAGAAACAGAAATAGACGCCGACATTAGGAACACGGGAGAAAAAAAGCAGCAGGAGAGATAATAGTAGTAATGGAAAATGTTGTTTAAGTAGGAAAAAAGAACAAGAATAAAAAGCAAGCAATTAAATAAAGCTGAAAAAGAAGGGAACAGTCTGAGAAAGAAAGACACAAAAACAAAGACCTTAAAGACAAGAAAAAAAACAAAAGTCAAGAACAAACAGGAAGAAGTAAAAGAGTAGCAACAGAGAAAACATTATTGCAAGTACAAGATCAATACGAATAAATGAAATAAAACATCGAGAAGAATGTACGAGAGTAGCAACAGCAGGAAAAATATCTTTCAGTATGGAACGTTTTGAACATCTTATTCCAAATCCACAGGCTTTAATATTGTAGGGTCAGGGTCAGCCAGGACACAGCGCCCCCTGGAGCAGAGCAGGGTTAAGAACCTTGCTCAAGGGTTCAACAGTGGCTGCTTGGCGGTGCTGGGGCTTGAACCCCCACCCTTTCGTTCAGTAACCCAGAGCCTTAACTATTTGAGTCATCACTGCTTCACAGGCACTGATGTCAGATGAGGAGGTCTGCCCAGTTCATCCCAAAGGGGTTGAAGTTTGGGTTGAGGTCAGGGCGCTCTACCGGACACACGAGATCCGGTCTCGAGATGTCTTCCTTGTCTTCATGGAGCTCGCTTTGTGCACAGGGGCATTGTCAGCCTGGAACAGGTTTTGACTTGTGACTCGAGACATTAAATCTGTTTTTTGCAGAACCAGGTTTTTTTTCTGTTTTTTCCCTGTTTATGACATAGTGACACTAAACAGCTGTACGACTTCACTTTCCCGTTTACCTCTGAGAAAAAAAGCTGTGTTTTGTTTATTCAGATTTAGAATTTTTATAACAGTACAAGAAGATAACAGTTTGGTCTGTGCAGTTAGTGCCCTTGTAGAGAATAAATAAATAAGTAACAACTTCCATAGTCCATTGTTAGTTTTAATGATTTGGCTAAAACTAATTATCACTACATACTGTACGTACCTTAACACCATTGATCATGAGTTTCAGCTGAAACTAATTCTATACATGAAAATGTAGACGCAGATTCCAAACGTATAAATATTCATGCTATTATATATATATATATATATATATATATATATATATATATATATATATATATATATATATATATACACACACACAGTATATTGACCCTGAAGTTTAGTCCTTTCTGGTAAATCAACTGCATATGTAGTTTATTTACAGCAATAATAATGAATATACATTGTACAGTACAAGGTAAACACGAGAAAGATTATAAAATGAAAAAACAGTGTCTTTTTTATATCCAGCTTAGTATACTGTGTGTCGAGATGCTGAAATCCCTTGCATGTTGCCCCTTAATCTTGTGCTTCCATTTCAAGTGGAGAGATATTTGACCGACAGTCTAGAACCAAAGAACTGTAGGTGTGATCAAACCCCCTCCGAACGACCGGGCCATCAATCACTGACCACCTCAGAAGTTCCCTCCAATGTATGCTGATGTTTTGCAAGTATTTTTATCATCATTCAAAGGCTTACAATTTATTTAGTTTAGATTTCTAGCAGATGCCATACGTTTTTTTCCCTGAATTAACATTCCAAGCATAACTTTGGTGCATTCTTTGAGCATTTGCCACGGACAAGCCGCTTACAGGTCTGGCAGATATCAGAGGTTTTGTTCTCTGCACATCTGCCAATTTGCATTGTGCATTAACTGCCTCCTTTTCGCAGGTGGAGAAGGAGTTTCAGGTAAAGGTCGCTTGCATACCATTGCCATTGCCCCTGCTGCCTTTGCCATTTTCTGGTGCGCACATGGCTCCTTTACCAACTCCAGAATAAATCCCCTGCTTATGGACACATTCATGCACTGTTTATATAGAATATGTGCATTAATTGCCGCACGGTCTAGGAGGTTGTAAAACAGAGCCACAGGCCAGCGCCGGGTGCCTGCCTTTACTGAATACAGCCGCGCCATCTCATCCATAACATCAACGCCAACTTTAGTGCTGTTGTAGTAGGAAATAGTTTCAGGCAGTTTCTATTCGCCATTATCAGTTAAAAATGCCAGATGCATTGTGCTCAGAACGCGTACATTTTTCTTTCAGTTTGCCTGGTAAATCGTGAGCGTGGCCTTTCCAGCCTTCAACAACCTGGTCGAATATCATTCAGACTGTGCGTGTGTACAAGGGGACATTTCTCATCTGATTTTATTCATTGTGCCAATAAAGTGGTTTTATTCGCCAAAAGATTGTTTGCAAGTGCCAACGAGGTGAAGAAATTGTCTGTTATATTTCTTCTGTTCCCCAGGAAAGGCTCCACAATACGCATTACAACGGTGTCTGATAACCACTGACCAGCCACCCTACTGTGGGAATTGCGTTCAACATGTATTTTGTTTCAACATCAGCAGCACGCAGCGCGCTTTAGTAGGGTACAGTTGCTCATCGCCTGTTATGTTCACACCGGGTGTGTAAGAGGCAATGCTGTTTTTCACAAAGTTGTCGAATATCTCCGAGATCATGACAAATTTATTATTCACAAGTTGGGCAGCCCTTGTGTTTTTGTCATCAAAGCGCAGAGAGCGCATAATGTATCTAAATTTTTGTCGAGACGTTGTCTCTTTGAAAATAGGATTTCCCAAGTCAGCGGACCAGTAATCATCCAGATTGATGCTTTTACCGCCCGTGATACCTCTCAAATAAATGAGACCAACGAATTTTAGTTCATCACCTGTAAGCTTGAACTTACCAGCATTGTTTTGTTCAGCTTCCGCTTCCGTGTGTTTCTTAATCTTTGCTCCCGGGCTCCTGGGTGTACGCGCAACTTAGTCAGCATTTGGTTCGGATCGGTCACTCATATGCCGAATTTCTTGCAAAATTTCGGTTCTTAAAGCAAAAATTCTCGAGACAGAGCGAGATACCACTTTATATAAAAACTGTGCCCTTCAATTCTGCATGCGGCTAAATTAACCGGAAGAGCGGCTGGCTTAACCGCAGTGTGGAGACGGAGGACAATAGTCCTTGGACAGAGGACGAAGTGAGATGTCTGATAGCACTTTTGGGGGATGCAGCAGTCCAGGCAACGCTAGAGGGAATATACAGGAACAGGTGATATATGAGGAAATATACTCCTGGATTTGAGCCTCCAGGGTCGTTACTATAGCAACCAGTGCAGATAGGTCAACACTGTGTCGAATTTGGGCTGCCAGTCCGAACAAAGTCAAATACGGTCTGTCAAAGAAAATACTAAGAAATAAAAAGAAAATAAACTGAAAGTAGCTGCTGTAGGTCCGTGTGACTGGACGGGGATTTTAAACTTTAATTGTTTTTAATGGAAATGATCTCTCAGGCAAGTTCACGAGGCTTCGCTGATAAATCTACTTTCAGATGAAACACGAGTCAAGTCGTGTAGATTTCCTACTCAGAGACAATCTTGATCTTGATACTCGGCTCTCTACAAAGACTGACACACATAAAACACACTGAAAGAGCTTGTTCAAGTGGAAAAAAAAAAAATCAGCAAATCATGTCATTTGAACCCAATATAAAGATCTTCACATTTGCATTAGTCATAATCAGATCCTTTCTCTCTCTCTCCGTCATTATTCCTCCTCCTCAGCACAAGCTGCTCAGTCTGCAGGCAAGACTGTGAGAGTGTGTGTGTGTGTGAGTGTGTGTGTGGTGGCAGACTGTGTGCCGGTGCTGCTCTGCATGTGAGAGGAACGGAAACTTTGTTCTGCAGATTCGAGTTGCTGTAACGACTACAAGATGACGGGCACGTCTGTCTCTCATTGCATTGCTTACACACTCACACACTCACGCAAACAGAAGCACAAAGTGTGTGTGTAAAAGACAAATCTGCAGAAATTTCTTTTTCAGTGTTCATGAACATGTTTGTCAGCGTTAAGTCATTTGTAGTTAGATCTTAGTAATACAGGTCGTCCCTGACTTACGAACATTCGAGTTATGAATTTCCACAGATACAAACGGATCGCGGTTCCACTTCTGATTCAATCCCAGAGGTAGCTCATAGGGATTGTACAAAAATAGGCACTGCAGTGCACCAGATACCAATTTACAATTATATACAATATTTTCAGTGTGTAAGTGAATGTATAAAATGTCTAAAGTCCGGTATATTATACGTGTGTGTGTGCGGGAGAAATGAGTCGGCCTCACCAGTTTCCATGAATTAATCTTGGAGCACAACGAAAGAAAACGTCTGTCCTGTAAATCTGTCCTGATGGTGAATAATCTTAATTTCAGAAAAACCACAACAAAACAGAGTTTACAGTCCAATACAGTGGAAAACAGCTCTGAGACAAAATGGCGTCTGCGATTCTCCTCGCGATTTAAAGACGAAGAGACAACACTGTTAAATTTGACATGTGAGATTCATTTCCTTAGGCGTGGTTACAGTTTTTGGCCCCATGATGGCAGTCTGGGGAAAGGGGACAGAGATTTGGTGAAGTGGATTGGTATGGTTTACATTGTGTATTAGTGTCAAAGGCATACAAGAATCACTTTGTCAGACTTAAGAACAATTCGGACTTACGAACGTGCTCCTGGAATGGAATTTGTTCATAAGTGGGGGACTAACTGTACAGTGTAGCGTTCTAAAATATGAAGCCAAAGTGGAAGTGCAGTTCCTCTAAAATGTCAAACTAAAGTTTAAATTTCCAATTTAGCTCTATGGAAGTGAATTTTTATGGAACTCAGATAAAATTATATTAAATCATAAAATTATGCATAATAACGTGCATGGTTAATTTGACCGACACCTGAACTGCAAGCGTCTCTGCTAGTTGTTTGCTCCACCCATGGATTAACAGGGGTTTAAGCGGAGTCAGATCCTGTCAGACCAGTGCTCTCCCAGCTGAACCTCAAAACCACTAAATGCGTGTGAGACGTCACCAAGATCTGAAATACGCTTTTAGATCTGAAATACTGCCAGAGTACAGGTTAGGGTTCAAGAGTAGCCTTCAGTAGTCTCTAAAACCACATACACACACACACACACACACACACACACACACA